>NW_007745108.1:12644-15285 GCF_000696425.1 Galeopterus variegatus
GCCTCTTTTTTTTTTTTCTTAAGTAATTTTGTACCATTTGGGTGCTTTAGAGTCTGGCAGAGCTGTGTACTAATACTAATCCTCAATTTTGCTTCTTGATGACTTGTTACCTACCTTATTGAATCTCAGTTTCCTTGTTTGTAAACTGAAGATATTACCACCTGTTCTTTTGGTTTTTGTAAGGATTAGAGATTAGGTAGAACAACAGTTCCTGCAGTGGCAGGTACTATTGTTATTATTGTCATCACCTTAATATAACTTTGTTACAAAGGAACTCAATTACCAGAGGATATTCTTTTCATATGCAAAGGTAGGAGATTGAAATTAACTTTTTGGAGAGCAATTGGGCAGTACATATTACACATCTAAGAGCATGGATTAGGGCTGGCCCGGTGGCGCACTCGGTACAGTGCGGCACTTGGGAGCGTGGTGGTGCTCCCGCCGAGGGTTCGGATCCCATATAGAGACTGGTCTGCTCACTGGTTGAGCGCGGTGCGGGCGCGACACTGAGGGTTGCGATCCTGTTGTCAGTCTCGGTATGGGCGCAACACTGAAGGTTGTGATCCCGTTACCGGTCACGAAAAAAGGAAAAAAAAAAAAGCATGGATTAAATCCAGTTATTCTACTTCCAGAACCTTTTCCAACGAAAATAACAGAATATGTGCAAAAATGTAGGAAGAAGATGTTTATTTGTGGCAGTGTTTATGAGGAAAGTTAGAATCTACTTAAATAATTGTGCAACAAATGATTCTACATTATTAAAAACAAAGGGAAGTAATAGAATTATAGAACAGGTTACAAAATAGTAGGTAGCAAATGAGCCAATTGTATTAAAAAATATGTAAAAGAATATGATCTGAAAGACAAATATATAGTAAGTGATTATCTTAACAGTTAACGGGCCGGCCCGGTGGTGCACTTGGTAGAGTGCGGGGCTTGGGAGCGTGGCGGCACTCCCGCCGAGGGTTCGGGTCCCATATAGAGACCGGTCCTCTCACTGGTTGAGCGCGGTGTGGGCGCGACACCGAGGGTTGCGATCCCATTACTGGTCACGAAAAAAGACAAAAAGGAAAAAAAAAAACAGTTAACAGTGATTGCCTCTGGGATAAATTGTTTTTAACATTTTTTAGTTTGCTAGTATTTTCTGAGGTTTGTAATAAATGTGTTTTACTTTTGTAGTAAGAAAACAATAAAAGAGACTTCGTGTGTGTGTGTGTGTGTGTGTGTGTGTTGCTATGTGATGAAAAACCCTAAAAATGGAAATATACATTTAGCTTTCTTGTTAGTCATGAGTGACTGTAGCAGTCTGCTCCACTCTGCTGTCAAAACCCAAGCTCAGTCCTACGCGTAAGGCTAGATGAGGTCAAGAAAGGCAAAGAACCATGCCGCTTGCCTTGAGGGCCTGGCAGCAATTCATAACTATGGTTTAGTTGATTCCCGTAATATTGAGTCTCTGTGGATCTCGATGATGTTCAGTTGGGAGAGAAAATCAAAATAGGGTTCAGATGGAAAGCATCTGTTGAAGGTGATGCTTAAGAAAAACGTGTAAGCTATAAGTCAGTATTTACAGGTCATTCTAAAAAGATGAACTGCCATTTCTTTTGAAGACTTTCTCTGAATATTGTTGAATTAGCACAATGCATTTTTGAGAAGCACGGCCTTGTGATTGTCACAGGCTACTCAAGCAATTTAGAAAAAGGAAATTTGTGTAAAACAGTTTATGAGTCACAGTTAGACAAGTATAGTAATGAAGCTGTGGGATTCAGTGCTGTTCTTCTATCAGATGACTTCCCAGATAATTAAAACATTTTCTGAAATTTGCTTACCTTGAGCTACATGAGAAGCAAGTTGCATGTCTTAACAAAACTATCTTTTATTTCATTGTTCAGCAGGTGTGAGAGTAAGTCAGCTTTTTAATTATGTGTATAATGCTAATAAAAGGGAACATTAGCATTGTTAATTATAAAAATCAGGTAATTAAAGGGAGAAAATAATTTACTGGTTTTAGGAAGGTGAGCAGCCCTGGAAACAAGCTAGACCAGGAGAGTAGCCCTGAGATAGGTAATTAGATAAACATCCTCTCTTTTTCTTTTCTTCCTTTCGCTTTCTCTCCCTCCTTTTTTTCTTTTCTTTTCTTTTCTTTCTTTTTCTCTCTCTTTCTTGGTGGTTGGCTGGTACAGGGATCCGAGCCCTTGACCTTGGTGTCATAGCACTACACACTCACCAAATGAGCTAACCAGCCAGCCCCTCTTTCTTTCTTCTGTCCTTTTTCGCTTTTTCTTTTCTTTCTGTGTAAATACAGAGCACCTACCGTGTGCCAGGCACTGTTATAGGTGTTGGGTGTATATCTATGAATAAAACTGACTAAAACCTCTGTTTGCATGGAGTTTATATTCTAGTGCTTATAGGTTACATACAAATAAATATATATAAAATATTATAAAGTGCTATGAAGGAAAATAAAGGAGGGCAAGGAGTAAATCACAACTGGGCAAGGAGTGAGGAGAACAGAGAAGAGAGAGTCCACCCCAGTTCTATTTTTCAATTTTGTCTTAGAAGTGAAGCCCTCCCGCCGAGGGTTCGGATCCCACATACAGACAGGTTCCCGCTCACTGGCTGAGCAAGGTACGGGTGCAACACT
>NW_007745109.1:0-629 GCF_000696425.1 Galeopterus variegatus
GACCAATTTCAAGACCAATTCAACTACCACAACTCACCCAGTGAAAGAGATAATTAGGGTCCGACCCCGTGGCTCACTCGGGAGAGTGCGGCGCTGGGAGCGCAGCGGTGCTGGGAGTGCCCAGGCTGCGGGTTCGGATCCTATATAGGGATGGCCAGTGCACTCACTGGATGAGCGCGGTGTGGGCCACACCAAGCCAATGGTTACGATCCCCTTACTGGTCACAAAAACAAAAAACAAACAAACAAAACACCAAAAAGAAAGATAATTAGCATAACTCTACAAATATAAAGGAAATTGAATTCATATTAANTTTTTTCCCAGGGATGCAAGGCTGATTCTACTTGTATATTTGAAAATCAGTCAATGTAATGCACCTTAGTAACAATGTAAACAAGAAAGGTCACATGATCATATCAATTGATGCAGAAAAAGCATTTGACAAAATTTAATTCCTATTTATGATTAAAAAAACCTTTCAGAAAAATAGGAATATAAGAACTTCCTCAACTTGATAAAGTTCATGCAAAACACGTAAGCTAACATTACACTTAATAGTAAAAGACAGTGCTTTCCCCTAAAATGAGTAACAAGGCACAAATGTCCACTCTCGCCATTCTTTTTTTTTT
>NW_007745109.1:1217-1551 GCF_000696425.1 Galeopterus variegatus
ATGGAAATATGCATAAATCTAACAAACACACATCAGAGTTGCATGCTGAAAACTACTAATCACTGATCAAAGAAATTTTAAAAAGATATAAATAAATTGAAAAAATGTACCATGTTCATGATTTGGAAAACTTAACATGCTAAAGATGCCAGTTCTCCCCAAATTGATATACAGGTTTAATGCCATCCTATCAAAATTACAGCAAGACTTTTAAATGGCATTATTCTAAAACTTATATGGAAATGGAAAGAAACTTGAATTACCAAAATAATTTTGAAAAAGAATAATAAAGTGGGAAAAGTCAGTCTCCCCGATTTCAAGACTTATTATACAT
>NW_007745109.1:3491-4002 GCF_000696425.1 Galeopterus variegatus
CCCCCGGTTAAAACTCAACTATAAAGAAATAATTCGATTAGTATGTAAAGACGTGAATAGGAATTTTACCAGAGAGGATACACAGATGGCAAATAAACACATGAAAATAGGTTCAACATCTTTAACCATCAGGGAAATTCACATTAAAATCACAATGAGATATTGTATGCATTTATCAGAGTGACTAAAATTAAAAACAGTGACAGCACCAAATGCTGGTAAGGGTGTGAAGAGATTGGGTCACTTATACATTGCTGGCGGTAATGTAAATTGGTACAGCCACACTAGAAAATAGTTTGTCAGTTTTTTAAAAAACTAAGCATGCAACCAGCATATACCCAGCAATTGCATTCTTGGGCATTTATGCCAGATAGATAAAAACTTACGTTCACACGAAAACTTGTACCTGAATGTTTCTAGCAGCCTTATTCACAATAATGTCAAACTGGAAGTGACCCAGATGTCCTTGCAGTGGGTGAATAGTTAAACTAAGTGTGCTACATTTATACCA
>NW_007745109.1:5561-8857 GCF_000696425.1 Galeopterus variegatus
CTCTTCTTTTCTTTATCTCTGCTGGTGACTCTCCTTGTGTCAATGCACGCCAGTGGCTGGCAGACCATCTGTGTGGTGGTTGTGGCATCTAGCTGCTTTTGTGGCAGCCATGGTTATGGTGGTGGCTGTGGTGGGCCACTCACATGGAGGTGATGTTTTTGGCCTGCTCCTTGGCACTGGCAGTGTGTCTGTTTGTGGGAGGGGTGTCTGGGCTTTATACATATTCCATCTGGAGAAAAAAATATCTGGCATCATAAAAGAGCAGAGGAAATATGGGGTAGCAACCAGGTGTAACAACCAATGGTGCTGGCATTATACAACAGAAATTCCACTTGAATTGGAACCCTTGGTTATTTACTAATTGAGCAAATAAATTACCACCTCCCAGCCCGCCAAGAAACTATTTCTTAATCTATAAAACTGGAATTGTAATATCTGGGTTATTGGGTCAGGAGGAATGCTCCGTGTGAAAGGTCTCCTAACTTGTGAAGTGTCCTACATAGAAGCAAAGTCTTCTTATGAGACACAGCTGGGGCAAGAGTATCTGAAAGCCTNTCCTACATAGAAGCAAAGTCTTCTTATGAGACACAGCTGGGGCAAGAGTATCTGAAAGCCTTTCATATAAAATGGATTAGGTATGATGTGATTTTTATCTAAATTTTAGAAGACAAACACGGAGGCATCCTTGGATAGATTAGTAAGATATCCGAGATCATGTTGAGGTTTCAGCTAGAGAAATATTGGAGGAGAAGCTGAGATGAAAGATCTTGTGTGGGAGGGATTTTCACCTGCCTCTAACTCCACGCTTATCACGTTAATAGGTTAAATTATGTTATTTGGTTTACACTGTAAAATATTACTGGTATGATTGAACATTTTCCCAAATATTTATAATTCACATGTATTTCCCCATGCCCTTTATGCATGTATCTTACTCATTTATATAAAATTTTTACATATTAATCTTTGTTATGTTTGTTACAAATTTTTTGATTATTTACTTTAAATTTAAAAAAAATTATTGAAACATAATTGCACATATCTGTGGGGTACAGCACTGAATATCAATACTGTGTGTAAAATGTGATGCTTAAATCAGGATAATTAATGTACTCAACATTACATAATGTAATTGTTTTTTATGGCCCTTTATCAATTTCAATTATTATTAAGTGCTCAAGCATTTTAAATCTTTATGAAGTTAAATTTTTATTTTTCTTTACTGATTTTTTCACTTTAAAAAGTTTCCCATTATTCTTTGCTGATGTTTTCACATTAAAAAAATTTCCTATTCATGAAATCAAAAATATATTTGCCTCTCTTGTTTCTGGTTTTTAATTTAATTTTTTACACTTATTGCTTTAATGCATCTGTCATGTGAGTTTATGGTGTGAGGGGAATGTCTGCAACATTTTAACTTTGAAATGTTTGTTTTAGCTTTAACTTTCATTCTAAATATTCTCAGTTCTTTATCAGCTATAATCACCGGGTTCAGCATACATTTATAAATATTAATTTCATTCAATAATTCCAACCGTTGTCTCCACCAAACCTCTTATCAATATACTTGACTGAAAACTTAATGGATTGATATACTTGCTATGCTCTGCAGCTAATGCAGTTGCAAATGTAATCCTTCTTCACAGCATAGGATCACAAAAAAATTTTTAAGGAAAAATTGGTCTGATTTAAGCTCTCTGAAATTACTTTCTAACATTTATGTAGCTGTGAAATCATTGGTAAACTTAAAATGAAGTACCTCACTTAATTTAAGTGACTTAAGCTAAAGGTAAGCCAGTTGTTTCCTCTTGGAGTTATGAGTAGAAAATACTTTATAAGTAAGAGTTACGTGGTAATTTAAAAAAATACAGGTAGTCAATACATTCTGTTGTGGAATTGGAAATGGCTTAGAATCTAGGGAAGATGTAGTTATCAGTGTTCATTCTGTACATAACTCCTGTCTTTGGTTTCACATCTGGTTAGGTTCTGTTGATTCTAAGAGAACTTTCCCATTGTTTTTTATTTTTGCCTTGGGTCTGTGAATATCTGTCTATACTGTCTAAAACTGAAAATTCTTAATGTAGCCATTCAGATTATTGTCACTGACCTTAAGCCTGAAAAAAAATCACACTAAGGGGTAGGAATTTTTTTTTTTTAATATAATGCAACACATGTCCAAGTTGTACATGATCCAGAAAAAGTGACTAGTAAAAAACTTAAAGATGTCTTCATGTCCATATCTAGATATCTTCTACTTTATAAACCAAAGAGTAAATAAACATGTGTGAGTAAATTATCACAGTCATAAATATGGTTATAATTTTAAAAGAATGTTACTAATGTAATTTTTTTTTTTTTGTCTTTTTGTCTTTTTTCCGTGTCCGGCAATGGAACGCAACCCTCAGTGTCACCCCCGCACCGGACCAGGGACCGGCAACGGGATCGCAACCCTTGGTGCTGCGCCCGCATCTCGCTCAGCCAGTGAGCGGGAACCGGTCCGTATATGGGATCCGAACCCTCGGGCGGGAGCGCCGCCGCGCTTCCCAAGCGGCGCACTTATCCAGTGTGCCACCGGGCCGGCCCTTTGGTGCATTTTTGAATCTTCCCTCAACTTATGATTTTTACAGGTTGAGCAATGAGAACTGGGCACATAACAGGACATCAGAACAACTAATTTGAGATTACACCAGAATGTTCTGTGAGCTTTATATTTATTTTATTGAATGTCCTTAATGTAATTAGCATAATTTTATCATTGTTCAGGATCAATACTTCTTAAGGTTCTAGGAATCAGTGTTGTTGACTAGCTAGGTTATGTAGAACCAGTGTAAACTGGGTGGTTAAGGATTTAGTATGGCAGTGATTAGAAGTGTTAGAAAATAGTTGGATGCATTGAGATTGTTCAAGCAACGAAACCCTGATAAAATGACTACATAAACACCTGCTTCGAGGTGAGACAGAGACGTGGCAAAGAAAAGAGTAAATAATGTTATTGTTTAGAGCATATTAGCATTAATTATTTCCAAAGACACTGTATTCTGGATGTTTTTAATTTAGGTAACCAGGAAAATTAGAATTGTTCTTAACACTGGAAATCATAAAATAAAAATAAAAATCATCTGAAGCCTCACGATAAGGCACTTTTCATTGTTTCTTTTTCCCCAAGAATTTCACTATTCGTGCTGGAGGCACTTGATTGACAGCCCAGCCTAGAGCCTTCACAGAAGCATCGGTGCGTCGATAAAACCAAATCTGTTGGCAGAGAAGAGATTGTTTATGCTTTTCTTTTATTGCTT
>NW_007745109.1:9478-9800 GCF_000696425.1 Galeopterus variegatus
CGTCGATAAAACCAAATCTGTTGGCAGAGAAGAGATTGTTTATGCTTTTCTTTTATTGCTTACTAAAGGCCAACATTCTACTTAGAGAGATCGATATTCCTGAATTGCCAGCTTTTTAGAAGCCTGAAGGAAATGGATCCCGGTCAAACTAAATGTTAACCCTCTCCATTATAGGAAAGCAAAGCTGTTTTCTCCCTACAATTTAACTTTACTCTGCTTTGGAAGAAAGAAGAGGTAATCAATCTCTCAGGAGCCCAGGACTGGTTAGTCTCAGCTTTAGTGTTATAACCAACCCTCTTGTCCTCCCTTAAAAGTATAAGCT
>NW_007745109.1:10256-10650 GCF_000696425.1 Galeopterus variegatus
CTGAGAGGAAGGGTATAGAAGACCCCAGGCCTTTCTTCCCCTATGGCCTCCCTGAAAGCCCTGCCCAGGTCCATCTTCTTTGCCCGTTCTCAACTAGAATTATGTCACTGGTGTAGACTGCAGATAGCCCTCTCATTCCCTGGACAACTCACAACTCTTGGGGTGGAGAAGAGAAGGGTAGGGAGTAAGTGGACAACTGGGGAAAACTTATTTGGAGCTGTCTGGGATGGCAGCTTCACAGCTTGCACTAAAGACCAAGGCCTCACTCTCACATGCTCTAGGATGCACCAGAGCCACGGATTGTCAACATCAACACTTCTCAGTAATACACAGAGTTCAGAGTCCCAGGAGAAAAGCACACCCGTTCCAGCCAACCTCATAGCCTCAAGGACAC
>NW_007745109.1:12287-12760 GCF_000696425.1 Galeopterus variegatus
ACATTCAAGATGTATTTTGGAGGATAATTGAAAGACTTGAGAAAGTGGGTGAATAATAAAATTACTTATGGAGATGTAGAAGTCTGGGGAAAGAGAGAGTTGATAGAAAAATTCAGGTCTATTTTAGCTATATATTGTTTGAAGGCCCTGTTACACATCAAAATGGTATGTTAAGTAAATAGTTTGACCTGAAAATAAAACAAGAAGAAACTGGAAAATAAAGATGGCAAGCCATTTCTCTGGTTATCTTAGCAGAAACTACTGGTATTAAGAACTAAAGAGGTTGGGGTTTAACATCCTCATGAGGACAACAGTTCAGGTATGTCATGAGAAGTAAGACTAATTGCTGGGTTTTAGACATTACCTGAACATTGGACTTTTGGAACACTACACCATCAGTAAAATCGTGAATAAAAACTTATACTTTCGTGCAATAAGATGACAAATAAATTTGTATATTTCACCTTAAGTTC
>NW_007745109.1:14701-15285 GCF_000696425.1 Galeopterus variegatus
TAATTCATGTGTAACTGAATTCCCAACAGGTGAGAAGAGAGGGAATGGAGATAAAAAATGTAAAACATTAATAACCCCAAACTCCCCAAATTTGGTAAAAATAAACGAATCCCATATTATTTTATAGACCCAGGAATCATTGAGAACTCCAAGCACAATTAATGAAAAAACAAAACAAACAAACAGAACCATACCACATCTCCACATAGCATGGTCAAACTGCTGAAAACCAAGGATAGAGAAAAAGTCTTGATGGTAAACCTTCCACATAGTGAGCAGAATAGTGAAGTGTGTTTCTGAAAGGAAACCAAACCAAACCAAACCAAACCAAAACAAAACAANAAAAATGAAAGAACAGTATTTTATGACACAGGAAAATTACATAAGATCCAAACATCTGTGTCCATAAATAAAGTTTCATTGGTACATAGCCATGCCAACTTATTTACTTATGGTCCATGGATAATTTTGCACTAAACATGAGTCAAGTCACTGCAACACAGACTGCCTACCCTGCAAAGCCTAAAATATTTACTATGCTGAGTTTTAGTGAAAAGGTTTGCCAACATCTACACTAATTGAAC
>NW_007745110.1:0-458 GCF_000696425.1 Galeopterus variegatus
GTATTGTTCTAATATGAGTTTCCTGGAAAATACATAGGAATTTTCTATATTATTTTGCAACTTCTTGTTAATCTTCAACTATTTTTTTAAAAAGTTATTTTTGTGAAAAGGGTGTTGCTCCATGCACGTGGATCGAAGATATTTGAAGGAGGAGGGAGCTGTAGGGAAATGAACAGAAAGATAATGGGGTCACTGCAGTAGGAGTAGCCAAGTAGGTCACCCACGCTATGCTTCCCTTAGTGTAAAGCAACCAGCAAGAGCAGAGCCACCTTTAGGCAGCAGTAATAAATGTAGGGGCCTCTACTGGAAAGGAAGGACTAGGCACTTAGAACAGTGGTCACAATCAGGATAAATGAGGAGTGTCCAGTGCAGAGACTAGTGATAGGTACACCCCAACTAGCAGCCTATTCTGCCTCTCCTCAAAAGTGACTGGAGGAAATATGCCCACCCATGCCCAG
>NW_007745110.1:2564-2799 GCF_000696425.1 Galeopterus variegatus
TAAAAGGATATGTGAATAAAAATATTCATTAAGGTATTGTTTCTAGTATCAAAAATATAGACTCTGCTTAAAGGTAGTCACTTTATAGAAAGAAATACTGTATTACCCACATATCAACTCATAAATATAGAGTGAAATCTCACAAAGATAAATACGGTATACTAACATTTCCTTAAAGAGTATAAACATAAAAAACAATACAGGGCATTGTTTATAAATATATCCACAGAATAAT
>NW_007745110.1:4418-5265 GCF_000696425.1 Galeopterus variegatus
GGAGGTCAGTCTCACTGAAGAACATAGAGGTAGACCTAGAGCAGTTTCGCGGCTTCTTTTCGAATCTCTACCCGGTCAGCCTGCCCGCCTCCTCTCCAGCCTCCACCATGTCCATCAGGCTGACCCAGAAGTCCTACAAGGTGTCCACCTCTGGTCCCTGAGCCGTCGGCAGCCGTTCCTACAGGTGCGCACCCCATGCCCGCATCAGCGCCTCGAGCTTTTCCTGGGTGGGCAGTAGCAGAAGTTTCCAGGGTGGTCTCGGCACTGGCAAGGGCGTGGGCCTGGTCCTGGGTAGGGGCTACACTGGGACCGGTGGTGTAGGAGTCGTTGCAGCTGTCACAGTGCACCACAGCCTGCTGAGCCCCCTTAAGCTGGAGGTGGACCCCAACATCCAGGCTGTGTGCACCCAGGAGAAGGGGCAAATCAAGACCCTCAACAAGAAGTGTGCCTCCTTCATCAGCAAGTGCTGTTCGTGGAGCAGCAGAACAAGATGCTGGAGACCAGGTGCAGCAGCAGCAGCAGACGCTCGGAGCAGCACTGGCAGGCGGTTCAGAGCTCCACCGAGACCCTCTTCGGTGGCGGCTGGACTCACTGGGCCAGGAGAAACTGCAGCTGGAGGCGGAGGTCGGCGACAGGCAGGACTTCAAGAATAAGTACGAGGATGAGATCAACAAGCGTACAGAGATGGAGAATGAATTTGTCCCCAAGAAGGGTGCGGATGAAGCTGACATTGAACAAGGTAGAGCTGGAGTCACCTGCGAGGATCGACTGGTGAGATCAGCTTCGCCAGGCACTGTATGAAGAGGAGACCCCAGAGCTGCAGTCCCAGATCTCGGACACGTCTGTG
>NW_007745110.1:6552-8008 GCF_000696425.1 Galeopterus variegatus
TCAGCCCACCTTTGGAGGAAGTATACTGTCTGGGGTAACTCTTTTTGCCCATACTCCCAACTAAGAACCAATTCAATTGTCTTTTCCAAAATAAAGCTTCCCCTGGCTCTGCCCAAAAGACAAAAACAAAAAGTAGAGGTAGATTCCTAAATAAACATTAGTACATAAAAACTGGCTATGTATTAAAAAAAAAAAAGAACAAGCAGTTCATCTCTATATACTAAGATTATTCACTATTTAAATATATATGTGGGTAAGTTATCATGTTAACAAGTTAAAGATGAAGCAATATAATCATGCTAAATGATATAAGGAAAACTTTGGATAGAATTTGAAATTCATTTATACTTCTTTTCCAAGTAAAATAAAGAGATTTATTAAGGAAGGGCTCCCACGAGACACCAGTAAGTGAATGGGAGAAGAAAGACAGAGAAAGGGCAGAAGTGGTTCAAGGGTGTGATTTTATGTGAAGCCCCAGCCTCAGCCTGATCCTAGAGCAGCTTTGGAGCATGAATTACTCCTCAGAGTAGATCCTTCCTTGTGGTAAGGAAGCTGAGCTTTTGACTTACCAAACCAGTCAGTCTCTGGCCCCAGGCCAAGGGAAGGGTAGGAAGGACGGACAGGTTGGATGACCATGGGAGACATGAAACTCTCAGACACTGCTGGCTCTCCACAGAACTGAACTGGCCCCAGTACCAGGTCAGGTGCCATCCGTCAACTGCAAAGAACTTAGCTGGAGGCTGGGCACCCAGAGCTGGCAAAGGGGATGTGGGTGGCACACCAGCAGCTTCCACCACAAGTTGCACCTCCAGGACTGCGCACTCTCACCACCAGGCACCAGTTTGGGTCTTTCATCATGTTCTAAGAAATCAGAAATATTCTTTAAGGTCCTGAGGTTGGCTTTTCATCCTCCAGAGACATACTTTCTTCTCCCAGTGGGTAGAAGTGGGTGTCCCTGGAATGCCTCTGTAAGATGGAGCAGCCGTCCCAGTTGAAGATGACTCCAGCCATTTGAAAGCTGCATCAGGCATCCTTTTAGATTACCTGGCCCTTTAGTTCAGTGATTTTCTGAGACAGGCACTTGTAAACAGATGTGGAGAGTAGATTTCCTGGCTATGGATGGCCAAACATTTCAAGGAATCTATCTAGGGATTTCTAAATCCATCATCCTCTTCCTGAAGTGTTAAGCTAGAAGTTCTCACAGATCCAGGCATCATTTTCTTCAGATTTAGTTTCTAATGTTTTCATTTATTCTTTCTCCAATGCTCTTCATTTCTTCATGTAGGTCTGACTTTCTGAACTATATAATTTTCTTTCTCTCTAAGGAACTTTAACAAGTCTTTTTAAAAATTTTTTTTTTTCTTTTTCTTTTTTTTTTCTGTATTTTTGAGAAGTTTAACAATTCTGTCAAGGCAGATCTACTGTGACAAATGTTCTCAGTTTTGTCTGAGAAAGT
>NW_007745110.1:8909-9933 GCF_000696425.1 Galeopterus variegatus
CTGTTCCTTTCTCTTTTCTGTTATTCCTATGAGATACACACACACACACACACACACATATCATTGTACTACCTTTTAGATATTTCATTCTGGGTTGGTTTTTTGTTTTTTGTTTTTGTCTTTCTTCTCTTTGTTTTTTCAGTTTTGGTATTTTCTATTGATTGTTATATCCTCAAGCTCAGAGATTCTTCAGTTGCATCCAGTCTACTAAAGAGCTCATCAAAGGCATTCTTTATTTGTTACAGTGTTTTTGATCTCTAGAATTTATTTTTTATTCTTTCTTAGAATTTCCATCTCTCTGCTTACATTATCCATTTGTTCTTGCATGTTGTCTATTTTTCTCATTAAAGTCCTTAGTATTTCAATCAGAGTTTTAAAAAATTCCTGGTCTGATAATTCCTGCCATATCTGACTCTGGTTCTCATGTTTGTTCAGTCTCTTCAGACAATGTGTTAGCCTTTTAGTGTCCCTTGTAACTTTTGTTAAATGTGGACATAAGGTACTGGGTAAAAGGAACTGTGGTAAACAGGCCTTTAGTAATGTGGTGGCACGGCATTGGGGGAGGGGAGACATTCTATATATTCAGTGATTAAGTGTCATGCCCTGGACTGTACATTTCACCAGTGCTTCTCAGTTTTTTTCCCCACTTAGGTGGGACAAGATTTCTAGAGTGGGCTGAGGTTGGCTATTTCCCTTCCTCCAGGTAGGTTAGACTCTAAGGTTGGGCTCTGGTTAAACAGTTTCTCCTAAATGTGGATATTGTTAAGAGAAACAGAATACAATGAGGTATTTCAAACTATTTCCTTTTCCCTCCTCCTGCCAGAAGCATGAGGGGACTTTTCTCCAATATTCACTGTGAGGATCCGTCAGAGCTCCTGGAAGTAAAATTCACAAAAGCATGGAAGTCACCCTAGGACAGGGATCCCTGGAGTTCCCCCTCCAGCAGTTTGCCAATTGTCAGGTTTTTCCATCCTGCCACTGGTTTCCATGGAGACTTTTCCTAATGGGTTTTTGATCTAGTAAG
>NW_007745110.1:11735-12312 GCF_000696425.1 Galeopterus variegatus
GTTAAGCATCTCAAGACAAAATTATGCTGGAGTTAGGATGAACCCTAAATCCAATGACTGGCATCTTTGTAGAAGAAAGAAGGGGGATATTTTGGAGACACAGGCAAGAAAGCCAGGTGAACACAGGAGCAGAGATTGGAGTTATGCTGCCACAGGCCAAAGGAAGCTGTAAGGGGCAAAGAAGAATCATCTCTCAGAGGTTTTGGGAGGGAGTGTGGTCCTGCCCACACCTTGGTTGAACCTCTGACCTCCAGAAAAATGAAAGAATAAGATTCTGTTATTTTAAGCACCAAGTTTTTGGCAATTTTTTATGGCAGCCATAGAAAACTAGTACACCATGATACCACAAAAAGCTGTAAATTCTTTTGNTGTACGTATTCCATGATTCAGCAAATCCACTTCTAGGCATTTATCCTGTAGAAGAAGCACATGTACTTTTTGCATTTACCCTGTAGAAACATTTGTACTTTTGCATAAGAAAGCATATTCAAGATTATTTATTGCAAGATTATTTGTGATCGCAAAAAATTAGAAACAATCTGAATGACTATTGATATTGAAAGAGTTAAATAAACTA
>NW_007745110.1:12798-13031 GCF_000696425.1 Galeopterus variegatus
AATTAATTTAGACTTGTGATTTCAATTTAATATGTTTGCTTCATAAGCATTAATGGAACTTAAAGAGAACTTAAGAATCACCTATCTATAAGTATAATTTATTTGATATATGAGTTATTTAAGTACTTAGGCAAATTTTATTTGTTAAATCAGACAATGTAGAACTTAAAAAGGTAATAGAATTTATCATTTTCATAAATACAGCTTGATGTAAAGAAGTATATATAACTACA
>NW_007745110.1:15235-15546 GCF_000696425.1 Galeopterus variegatus
TACAATTATGGGGTTTAAAATTTTACTTATTTATTGTTTTAAAGAAATAGATCAGTGATGCATACTATCTTCCCCAATAAGGTTTTAGTAATATCTGATAGGATTGGGAAACTCCTTACTGAAATTCTTTGTAAAAATTTTCCCAGCACAAGAGATAGCCCCACTCTGACCTGGAAACCAGAACTAGGAGCTGAAAGACCTGATCCAACCTGCCTTTGCTCCCACATGTTAAGCCTTAACAGAGCAAGAGCTCCAGGCTGTCCAGGTGAGGCACCCAACTCCTGCGCAGAACTGCACTCCACAGGACCCCC
>NW_007745110.1:17795-18031 GCF_000696425.1 Galeopterus variegatus
ACTTAGTTTAGCATCCCCTTATCTCTGCAATTAATCATACTTCATGTCAACAGCCATTATGATTTTAGGTCATAAAGTATTAAGTCAACACAGATGAAGCACTGTCTGTGTTTGGAATAAGAAATAGGCCTGCACCTAACTCTCACGCCAAAAGCGAGCTCACCTTCCCCCAGAGGCACCCAGGCAAATTCAAGCTCCACAGCTTCTGTGAAATATAAAATAATGAAAAGAAAATG
>NW_007745110.1:20042-20399 GCF_000696425.1 Galeopterus variegatus
TGAAGGTTACTTGGGAGCCTGGGCTTCTTTTGGTGACTGCAGAAAATGGGGATAAAGGGCCTAATGGGTTGCACAGATATTGGAAGTGAGGCAGTAAGCATTGATGAGAGGTCTCGCCAGAAGCATGCTTCAGGGCTCCTGTCACTCCTGCTAGTGGAGATATAGAGGCCATGAGAAGGGCCGTCTCATGCCACGCACAAGTAACTGTGGAGATTTCTTTTCAGCCCCCACTCCCACCCTCCTCTTTCATGTGGTTGCCGGTCTCTGTGGATGGATAGCAAATAGGTTTCATTCCCCATGGACAGGGAATGACTACCTGGAGCACTGGGGTATGAAGAATTTCAAGGCCACATATCC
>NW_007745110.1:22426-22965 GCF_000696425.1 Galeopterus variegatus
ATCAAAAGTCAGCTTCAAATGGAGGTTGGGAATTGTTTGTCTCTTTCTCCTCCACCCCTACCCCTTTCTCCTCCAGAATTTTCTACCTGTCTGTCCTCTCCCTGTAGTGTCCAGCAGCCTCCTGGAAGAGAGGCAGCAAAGCCTACATCCCTCTGAAGAAATACATGTTGGGTCTTGTGGAGAGAGGCGGGCCACCTGGCCCAGGCTTCAAGTTCACAAAGAGCCTTAAATCTTGACTTTCAACACTATCTCACAATTCATTTATTCATTCATCACAAAGATACATTGGCATAACTTGAAAAACTCATTCTTTCAAACTTGAGTTCTAGGCATGGACCACTCCTTTTATGGTAAACCAAGAACAAGATTTATAAGTCACATAATTACTTTTTAACTAGCATATTACATTGTATTTTATATTTGTGTATGAGTTTGACCTCTACAAATAAGTTCATATTGTTCTATCTAATATTTGAAGACGTTAACTTGTTGAATATAAATATTAAATATATATATAATCATTTTTATGTTTCACTCAT
>NW_007745110.1:25061-25319 GCF_000696425.1 Galeopterus variegatus
TTTTTTAACAGCGTGAGAATAGCAAAAGGGAAATAGACACAGAGAATAGCAAGTAACTAGGCAATCTTAGATACAATCTATGGTTTCCTTATTTTGCAACACATGTGAGAAGGTATCGTAGCCAGGCTCCTGACCGTGAAGCATAGTTCTGTGAACTTCCCGCTACCCGGAATACTCAGAACAAGACTCTCAGACCCAAGAGAGAAGCCCAGGCAATAGTCCCAGGCCCTGTGTTTAAGGTCTTCCTTCTCTTCTCTT
>NW_007745110.1:27567-28082 GCF_000696425.1 Galeopterus variegatus
CCCGCGCCATGGGGCGCTGCTGGCTCTGAGCTTGCTGGGGTCGCGCTGGCGCTCCTGGGCGGGAGGCTCCTGGCGCTCAGGAAGGTGGGGCTCCCGCGCGCCCCTCCTCGCGGGTCCCGGGTGAGACCTTGTCATCGCTGGCGGTTCCCCGGCTGCTTGAACCCCCGCCTCCCCCACCCTCAGCCTCTAGTGAGCCCCAGCCACGTTTGGGCCGAAGCGCGACTCCTTCGGGAAAGTTTGCGAGCCTCTGCTGCTTCCCGAGTTGTCCGCCTAGGTTGACAAGCGAGTGCTTTGCAATTGCTCCGGGGCAAACCTCGGCACTTTTAACTTGAAAACAAAACTATTCCTCATGCACTGAAACTTTAATCATAAAGATTCATTTCAGGTCATTGGTTCTGCTGCTCTCTGTTGGCCAAACCAGCCCCCGTCTCTAATAAAGTTGTTTTCCATCTCCCTCCTGCAAAGTTTGAGAAACTCTTCGGCTCTCTGATCTTCGCGCCGCAGATCAAAGACCC
>NW_007745111.1:0-2657 GCF_000696425.1 Galeopterus variegatus
TCATAAACTGGGTATTATCTGATGACCAAGCCATAAATTTGATAATGCACAGACACACTCCATCATCAAATGGAGGTGGCATATACATGGTAAGGCCCAATAAAGCCCTGAAGTCACAAGTAAGTAAGTTACATAAAGAAGTGGCTCAAATACCCCTGGTACCCATCCCTGCTGCATTGCTTTCTCTCTCCCAGCCTGCACCTATGCTGTCATGGGGAGTTCCCTAAGATCAGCTGACATAGGAAGAGAAAACTTGGGCCTAGTTTACAGATGATTCTGCACAACATGAAAGGCACCACTTGAAAGTGTACAGCTACAGCACTATAGCCCGTCTCTGGAATATTCCTGAAGAATAGTGGTAAAAGGGTGAGCACTCCCAGTGAGCAGAACTTCAGGCAGTGCACCCAGTGTTTCCTTTGCTTGGAAGAAGAAATTGCTAGACATTTGATTATATTCCAATTCATGGGCTTTGGCCAATGGTTTGGTTGTATGGTCAGGAACTTGGGAGAAAAACAATTGAAAAATTGGTGACAAATTTTCAGGGGACGACCCCGTGGCTCACTCAGGAGAGTGCAGCACTGGGAGCGCAGTGGTGCTGGAAGTGCCAAGGCCGCAGGTTCGGATCCTATATAGGGATGGCAGTGCGCTCACTGGCTGAGCGCGATGCAGGCGACACCACGCCAAGGGTTGAAATCCCCTTACTGGTCACAAAAAAATAAAAATAGATTTAAAAAAAGAAATTTTAGGGAAGAGGTATGTGGATAGACCTCTCTGAATGCACAAAAAAAGTGAAGATATTTGTGTCCCATGTCAATGTTTACCAAAAGATAAAGTCAACAGGGGTGGCTTATAATAATCAAATGGATAGGATGACCCATTCTGTGGATACCAGTCAGCCTCATTCCCCAGCCATCCCTGTCACACCCGCTAGGCTCATGAACAAAGTTGCCATGGTAGCAGCCAGCAATATAGACTTCTGCTCATTTAAGGCCACCACTGAGTGTTCAATCTGCCCATGACAGAGACCAACACTAAGTCCCTGAGGCTTCTGGACCTGGACATGAATTACACTGCTGGCTTTCCTGGGTCTCCAGCAGCAGATGACTGATCATAGGACTTCTCAGTCTCTGTAATAGTGTAAGTCAATTCCTCATTATACAAGGTATCGTCAAAAAGATGTGAAGATTCATATTATCTTTTAACTTTACTTTTCCACAAACTTTTTAAAGTACCATGTGTGCATATCCTATTGTTTCTTTTTTCTTTTGAAAACCCTAAATAATACAAGGAGCAATACCAAGGAGCAGGAATAATATACCAGGAAGAATGAGGGAAGAAGGAAAGGCCTATATAAGGATTCATTATCAAGGTTCCTGCTGACAACTGGAGCAACGTAGCTTATTTCTACCTCAGACCTTCTAGAGAGCTCATAAAGTGGCTCTCAGAATTGTCCACCCAAGGATTGATTGAAATCATTTATCCATTTTTTTCTATCCCTCATCATTTGAAGATTGTCCCCTTAAGGGTGTTAACATCTCCACACTTCAGAGCAGCATGTACATGTTTGAAGTTTGTTGCATTGGAGAAACCTAAGACAGAAAATAATAGAAGCATGGTATACACTTGAGGTAAGTTGCCACCAGTGTGATATAAGTTTGGAGACTGCACAAAACAATTTGCTATTATCTGCTATGCCTGAAATCAAAGGTGAGGTAAAGAGGATGTGTATCGGAGGTATCCGATACAGGCACAAATCTGATAGCTGTACTGAAAATTGAATTCTACCGTTTCTTAATAAAATTTTGTTTTAACAAATATAATACTGGCCTTGAGGCTGAAATAAAGTACCCCATTCTAAGGTCTCTAAGTAGGATCTGACCTATAATTAACAAGTTGCCTTAAAAATTATGCAGTCAGAGTGGGTGATGTCAGAAAGATGGCAGAATAGGAAGCCCCAACCCCTTCTTATTCCCACATAAACAGAGATTCAACAACATACATCTCTTTATGAGAAATATAGAAACCCATTAATAGGCTCCTAATTCCCAGACTAGCACAAAACCAGTGTACCAAAAGCAGTAAGAAAATGTACAGCACCCTCTCATCATAGTCTATTCACCAAACAGACCCATGTAATCAGAACACTCCTAGCTCCCAACTGCTCCCTGGAGAGGAAAAAGTAAAAACTGGACTGTACATCCAATATTTTGGCTTTTCAGGGGGGAGCTTCCCAAAGGGCTGGCTTTTGTCTTGCCTATCTCAGAGCAATGAAAGGACCTTGCATAATAAGATATCTGGGTGCTGCTGAGAACAAAAAAGAGCTGGGTGGCATGCTGCTGTTTCAAGGGACCATGGTACAGCAGACAGACACAAAAGAGAGCAAGAAATTATGAGCTCCTGTAAAAAAGAAACAAGAAATACCTCTAACTAGAAATCTACACACAAGTCCAGACAAAACACATCCACAGAAAAGGTTTGAGGCCTCTAGAATCTCTATCCAGGCTGATTGGTAGAGGTCTTTCCGAGTATGAGGCCAGTTTGGTATGACTGGGAGAGGTGACTACTTTTTTTCAAATGCAGGGATATGAACACAAAATTACAAGGAACACAAAGAAACAGGAAAAAATGGCTTAAACAAAGGAACAAAATAAATCTAC
>NW_007745111.1:7844-9352 GCF_000696425.1 Galeopterus variegatus
CTAAAAAAAAAAAATCCTTGATCTTATGGAAGGAGAAAGTAGAATTAAGGTTACCAGAGGCTAGAGGCTAGGAAGAGGAAGGGGGAAGGGGAAATAGAGAGAATGTTAACATACACGAAATTATAGGCAGATAGGAAAATAAGCTCTAGTGGTCTACAGTAGTGCTAGGCATTTGTAATCAATAATAATGTTTTGTATGTTTTCAAAATGGCTACAAGAGAGGAGATTGAGTGCTTTCATCACAAAGAAACAATAAATCTTTGCAAAGATGGATATGCTAATGACNAAAAATACTACTTGGAGACAGAAGAGACAGAAGAACTGCACGATTCTACTTATATAAAGTATCTTAAGTAATCAAAGTCAAAACTTGACATCCATATGCAGAGTAAAAAACCAGATCCCTATCTCTCATCATATACCAAAATCAACTCAAAATGGATTAAAGACTCAAGTGTAAGAACTGAAACTAAAAAACTGCTAGAAGAAAACATAAGGAAAACTCTTCAAAACATTGGTCTGGGCAAAAATTTTATAAAGTCTTCTAAAGCACAGGCAACAAAAGCAAAAATAGACAAATGAGATTACATCAAACTAAAAATCTTCTGCAAAGGAAACAATGAACAGAGTGAAGAGAAAATCGGCAGAATACAAATGAGATTACATCAAACTAAAAATCTTCTGCAAAGGAAACAATGAACAGAGTGAAGAGACAATCGGCAGAATAGGAAAAAATATTTGCAAAATATTCACCCAACAAAGGATTAATATCTAGAATGTGTGGAACTTAAACAACTAAACAACAACAAAAGAAAACCCAAACATTCCAATTAAAAAATGGTTAAAAGACCTGAAAAAACATTTCCCAAAATAAGACATACAAATGGCCAACAGATATATGAAAAAATGCTGAACATTACTAGTAATCAGGGAAATGCAAATCAACACCACAATGAGATATCATCTCATCCCAGTTAGAAAGGCCATTATCAAAAAGACAAAATATTAAGAAATGCCAGTGAGGATGTGGAGAAAAGGGAACTCTTATACACTGCTGGTGGGAATGTAAATTAGTACAGTCACTTATGGAAAACAGTATGGAAGTTCCTCAAAAAACTAAAAATAGAACTACCACATGATCCAGCAATTCCCTTGGTGGGTATTTATCCAATGGAAATAAAATTCATATACCAAGATATCTGTACCCCATGTTTATTGCAGCACTACTCACAGTAGCCAAGATATGAAAATCAGCCTAGGTGTCCATCAACAGATTAATGGATAAAGAAAATATGGTATATATACACACACACATATTATAGAATACTACTCAGCCATAAAAAAAAAAGTGAAATCCTATCATTTGTGGCATCATGGTTGAGCCTAGAAGTTAAAAAAATCAGGAACAGAAAGATAAATATCACGTATTCTCACTTATACGTGGGAGCTAAAAAAAAAAAATCCTTGATCTTATGGAAGGAGAAAGTAGAATTAAGGTTACCAGAGGC
>NW_007745111.1:9999-10678 GCF_000696425.1 Galeopterus variegatus
GATTGAGTGCTTTCATCACAAAGAAACAATAAATCTTTGCAAAGATGGATATGCTAATGACTCTGATTTGATCATTACACATTGTGTACATGTATTGAAATATAACTCTTTACCCTATAAATGTGTACAGTTGATACATGTCAATTAAAAATTAATTAACAATTTAAAATGTAAAAAAGAATTTAAAATAGTCAAACTCATCAAAGCTGAAAATAAAGTGGTGATTGCCAGGGACTAGGGGAAGAGGAAGTGGGGAGTTGCTGTTCAATGGGTGTAAAGTTTCAGTCATGCAAGATAAAAAAGTTCTAGAGGTCTGCCGTACAACACTGTGTGTATAGTTAACGATACTGTAATGTACACTTAAAATTTTGTCAAGAGGGTAGGTCTCATGTTATGTGTTTTTTACCACAATAATAAAAAAATATATACAGTCAACTTTCTCAACTATCTTGTCAAGCTGATGTCTATTTTCTTGAACATTTTGGCATTTTCTTAGAACTACATGTGTCAGAGTGAATCAAGATGTTTCTCAGAACTTCTTAGTTATAAGATTGACTCAATCTTCACTCTTTGTCTATTAATAAATGCCCTTTACTTTTCTTTGAATATAGTGGAATATTATGAAACTTCATTCCCCTAACTCCCTTCAGCCATTGTATCTGCTTGATTTTTTTTTTTT
>NW_007745111.1:11050-12861 GCF_000696425.1 Galeopterus variegatus
TTTTTTTTTTTTAACTATGCAATCTACCTTAAGAATTCCCTTCTGCCATGGTATGACATGTTGCCAATTAGCTCATTGCATTTAGCAGTTGGAGGATCATTCTCACCAGTCATTCCTTTCAATGTCTTTGTAGCTTGTGGTCTTCTGGTAGCTCTTTCAAAGAATTATTCATTCGCATAATAAGTAAGGATCCCTTTTCTGACTTTATACGTTGAGTACCATTTCTCTTACATGCTTTCTCAATTTTAAGGACAAATTTAAGGCTTGCAATAATAGCAGAGTATCAAAAAGCACCTCTATCAAAAAGTAATAAAAATTAAAATTCTTATTTTTAATATATAAAAAGTGTTGCATTTTCTACATATAGAGACATAGAGTATGCAAAGGCAGTGAAACCATTCCCATCACTATGTTTTCTGGCTTCATCTTCTCAGTTTCATTAAAACAAAAAACAGGATTATAGCATGACCTTGTTACAAAAAAATGCATTAACTAAAAATTACATTGAAATCAACAAAGATTGTGAAACAACTGAAGTAAATGGAAGTTCTTAACAGGAGAAATGAATAGTGCACACTAGGACACCAAACAGTCTAGTCTTCAAAGTCCCTAAAGAAACATGGATGCTATCCAGGAAGCGCTTAGAAAGAGAGATTTAAAAGAGATTTATCATAGATAATAAATATCTTCATCCAGGAAAACAAGAAAATTCAGGTCAGACTTTCACTATAAATAGAAGGAGCTTCCAGAAAGGAATTTAAGAAGTTTCATAGTTATCACAACGGTGATGTCGATTGTCAGGGAGTAAGGTGCAAGGAAATGGTGGTACAGTACTACTGTAGGTACCAATTCTAACTGAAAAAAAGTCCCCAATGACTTAGTCTGAGAGTTGTCATTCTCGAGAAGACAAGGGATAGAAAGCAGCAACACACAGCCATTTTTTTCCCCTAGCGTATAACCCAAATTTATAGACAAAGTTTCAGACTAGGTAGTCCTAAGTCATCACACGAGGCCCTGATTTATCCTTGATCTTAATCTCTCTCCAAAAGATAGAAGTGATTCTGTGGTCCCACTAGCAGTCCTCTAAAGTTCAGGTGACTTCAGGATACCTTGGCCTAATTGGATGGGCTGAAATATCCTAATACATAGGATCCAAATACACAGGATCCTCCCAATGAAGGGTAAACTAAAAGACATTAAAATCAGGCCAATGACTGACTAGAGCTAATGAAAACTAAACTAGTAATACCCGACTTCTAGGTTGTTTATTCACGCAAGAAGCATTACATTGCTGTCTATTGTATATATAGAATTGTACCACATATTGTGTCCAATAGAACTCCCTGATATACGCTATTTAGTTACTGTCATTCCAGTGTCTGGCTTCCCATACTGACATGGCATTCCGTGACTAGCCTCCAACAACATTGACTCCCATCTTGATTACCATCCTGGGAACTTTAGTCACCTAAAGCACTAATCAAAAGGTAGAGAGGGGGAAGAGGAACAGGTAAAGGGTCATGGAAATCAGCTACAACGTATATTGAGAAGTTAAAAGAAAAAAAATAAAATAAAGGTAGATACATCCACAAAATAACATCACCCCAAGGAAACAAAGATAGCATTTGGCAAAACCCAAAATAATAACAGATAAGAAAACAATGTTTCCACTTATCTCGTTTTCTAGTAATAGATAATATTTATGTTACTAATAACTAGAGATTGCCATGTTTAAGTCTTTAATCCATTTTGAGTTGATTTTGGTATATGGTGAGAGGTACATGTCCAGTTTCATTCTTCTGCATATGAAT
>NW_007745111.1:14616-15282 GCF_000696425.1 Galeopterus variegatus
TCCGTTTCTGCTGCTTATAACAAAATACCTGAAACTGGGTGATTTATAAAGGAAATGAAATGTATTGCTTACAGTTTTGGAGGCTAGGAAGTCCAAAGTTCAGGGAGCACATCTGGTGAAGGCTTTCTTTGGTGGTGACTTCAGTGATGGCAGGGAATCACATTGCAAAATTGGTGGAGCAGAGAGAGCAAGAGAGAGTAACCTCCTCATTCACTCCTTTTTTTAAAGCCCTCAGAACCATGCCCCTGACCACCATAATTAGTCCGTTCACTACTGCACAGTCCTACAGTTCAATCACCTCTAAAAGGCTCCACCTTTCAACTATCATAATAGGATTTCCCACCTTCTTAACAGTCACAGTGGGGGCTAAGTTTCTAATACATAAAACTTGGGGGACACAGTTCAAGCTTCAGTGAGTTTGGGGGAACAGAAGTCAATCCACTACAGTATGGCTTTGCCTACCATTGCAGGAACTCTGGCTTTCACTTTGAATGAGGTGCAAAGTCATTCACAGATTTTGAGCAAAGACATTACTCAACATGTTAAAAATCTCTCTTTGGTCTTGTAGCCTGAATACGGGGAGGCCTAAGGAATTGTAGCTATCAGCAATCTAACCCAACAGCTATGTAGCTGTTTTACTACATTATTAGACTATCACCTAGTAGA
>NW_007745112.1:0-557 GCF_000696425.1 Galeopterus variegatus
CCAGTAAAAAAGAAAATTTCCTATCACCCTGGCAAAATGGGGGCTTAAGGTTTTAATTTTTTCTATAATTGAACAGGCATACCTGAGTTTCTAGCCTTAAGATTCATACTAGGTACTTAAGTTAAAATATTATTGTTCTGATTCCTCTTGTAGACAGATTATTGTTAGATTTAAGTACTTCCTGTGTCTTCTGAATAATTTTTCCATGCTGTTGTAGTTATTTGTAAAATCAAGGTTTAGCACCTATTTTTCTGGTGGATATAATTCATAGGTTTATAAATTAGAGTACATGTAATAATAGAGATATGAAATTAGTTTTGGCCTTTTTTAAAGATGTAAATATCTACTGTGTTTACCAAAGTAAAGCACGGAAAGTTCACATTGATTGTTTGCTCTTTCCCCAATTCGACTTAATTGGGAATTCCTTACAGATTCTGGCAGTTGTTTGTCTGTCTTAGATTTCAAAGCTATTAGTTTTTTTATTTTTTATTTATTTGTTTATTTTTTTCCTCTTTGTCTTTTTTTTTTTTCGTGTCTGGCAACGGACCGCAACCCTC
>NW_007745112.1:1306-2022 GCF_000696425.1 Galeopterus variegatus
CATATGGGAGAGTTTTTATTTGAGATACTGCAGTTTTCAGTTTTAGAATTTTTATTTGGTCCTTTTTATACTTTCTTTTTCTCTGCTGAGATTTCCTATCTTTTCATTAATTTCAAAGGAATTTTCCTTTTACCTATCATGCATACCTAAAAAAGCTGCTTTAAAGTTCTTTTCTGGTATTTCAACACATAGGTCATCTCAGGATTGGCTTTTATTATCTTTTCTCTTTCCTTGTTATTCATATGTCAAGAAATTTTAGATTGTATTCTGGACATAATGAATGTTTTGTTTTGGAGACCATATTCTGTTATAACTGAAAACAATGTTGATGTTTTTGTTTTAAGAGGCAACTAACCTGATTAGATGAAGCTACAAATTCTATCTTACCTGCGGTGGGCAGCAGCTCAGTTCAATTCTTTTAGTCTTAGGTTTAAGGTGCTTTGAGTCTATCCCATGCATGTGAGGTTCAGCAATAAGCCACAGATTTGGGCGGTATCTATACACAGAATTTGGAGATTCCCTTCTCTAATGCACTCCTTTTGGAGATTTCTACTTTTGCTTTCCAATAACTGTGGTTGATCTGGACTTTGTATTCTAGTTCTTCAGCCCAGAAAGATTGTGGGTTTTTGTCAGTTTTGGTAGCACCATACCATGATGTGACTACAGCCTAACCTCAAGCTAAAGCCTTAAAAATAGGAAATGCACCCAGTGTGGTG
>NW_007745112.1:5933-6452 GCF_000696425.1 Galeopterus variegatus
ATTTCCTATCCTCCAAACTTTAAACTGTAAGGAATTAAAGTGTAATGTCGAAATACACAGGATTCTAGGCAGCTTTCTCCACATTCTAAGATGAAGATATCTTATCAAATATATTTCAAAGCATGGACCAAGATGTATTCCACAAGCATATGATGGCAATTCTATTGATAATGAATGAATAATCAGACTTTGTTTAACTTTATCTTTTTCACTTAAACAGAACTCATTATTGTTTACTATTTGCTTAGAAAGTAAAATATGAGAATAGTGAGGGCTTAAGTGGGTGTGAGGTAAGGAAAGTCATTTTCTCTCTGTAAATTCCATATGAGTACTGCTGTAGTTTAGATATGTTTCTCCCCTGAAAGCTCATGTTGGAAACTTAATTCCCACTGTGACAGTGTTAAGAGGATGAGAAATCCTTTTACGTAATTGTAATTGAAAGGTAGGGCCTTTAAGAAGTGATTAGATCATGAGGACCATGCCCTAGTGAATGGATTAATCCATTGATGGTTTAATGGT
>NW_007745112.1:11847-13390 GCF_000696425.1 Galeopterus variegatus
AGGCCTTTTAACTCCTCCAAGGGCCAACCTTTCCCACCAGCTGTAGACCTGCTATTCCTTCTACCTAGAATGCTTATCCTCACAATACCTGAAGAGCTGGTTGCTTTTCATCGAACTTCAATTATTTTTTGCTCCTAATTCACGTACCTAACATATATCCCCCCCCATTTTACTTCACCCAGCACCCTATTTTCTTCATAGCACTAATCACAATCTATAATTCCCTCCTGCACACATAAGAATGTAAGCTCCCAAAGTGTAGGGACCATACCCATCACATTCTTCATTGCATCTTAGAATAAATTTATTCAGGGCATGGCACAGAACAGAGATTAAATAGACATTTGTTGCATGAATAACAATTGACTCTTTTTTTTTGGCAAAAACAAAACAAAAAGCTCACTACAGATATTAGCTTTAGTAATAGAGGCCAGACCTTCTTACGGTAAACATTGTGTAGAAAAGGTATCTTTGTTAGTGGAAATGCAATCTTATAATGATTGCTGGGAGACAGTATGCAGTATTCTTACTTGATTTTAGTCACAACAAGCAGATCGTTGAATAGGAAAAGGTGTCGCTCCTGCCTCTGCCGGCCTATTTTGAGTTCTACCGGGGCATCAATCAGCAGAGTCCTACTGGAGCACATAAATGATGACAGAAATGCAGATGTGTCAACACTAGCAGAAGGACTTTTCCTGTAACAGATAAAATGCCACAGATCAGTTAGTCAAATGATCAAGTATAGAACCAAGTTTTTATAAAAGTATAGCTGACAGTTGATCAAGAAATATAAAATTCTATAATTTTTTTAATGCAATGGCATAGTGTCCTTGTTGGTCTACAGTCTATTCTCCGCACAACAGTCTTTAAAGTTTCATTATAAAAATTTTGAAACATAAAGCAAAGCTGAAATAGTTTTACAGTAAACACATGTATACTCCAATGTAGAGTCTACCATTAATATTTTATGTACTTGCTTTGTCATATACCTACTCAACTATCTAGCCTTCTATCTCTTTATTAATTTTATTTTTGGCATTCAGTGCAAACTGCATACCGCAGTGCATATCTCCCAAAATATTTCGGTATGCATATCAGTAGAGTTCAATATTTATTTAGAATTTTTCTTTTGATATAAAATTAATTTAAAAATGAAATACACAAATGCACAAATCTTAGGTATACGTTCACTGAGTTTTGACAAATATATTCATCTGCATAATTTAAACCCCTGTCAAGATACAGAAAATTATTATCATTCCAGAATATTCCCTCTTGTCCCTTCTCAGTAATTATATAAATTATCTCTATGCATTGGCCCCTAGGTTGTTTATTTTTTCATTGTATGCTGAGACCTATTAGCTCAAAAGCTCGCTGGTACCAAATTCAAGTTTACACACCCAATTATTTGAAAAACAGCCCAAATGAGCAGATTTTTAGTCCCCCACGCCACCGCCATGCTACTGAGCAGCATTACCTGGTCATGTAACTGTCAGAGATGTCCTCTCTGATCTTCCTCTCCCTTAGGAGGTTCCCTTGTCCT
>NW_007745112.1:14014-15281 GCF_000696425.1 Galeopterus variegatus
CATCTCCCCATAAGCAACCACTATTTCCCAATGAAGATTAGTTTTGCCTGTTCTAGAATTTTATATAATTGGAACCACAGTATATTCTCTTTTTGTGTAAGATATCTTTTACTCAGCATGTTTTTGGAATTCATTCATATTGTTACATTTGTGAGTAATCCATTCCTTTATATTACTGAATAGTATTCAATTTATAAACATACCAAAGTTTATCTCTTCTCCTATGGATGGACATCTGGGCCATTTCCAGTTTTAGCTATTATGAATAAAACTGCTATTAAATGTTCTATTGATCTTTTTGTGACCTATGTTTTCATTTCTCTTGGGTAACTACCTCAGAGTGGAACTTTTGGGTCACAGAGCAAGTGTATGTTTAATTTTAGAAAAAACACTAGTTTTTCAGAGTGGTTGTACCATTTTACATTCCCAGCAACACTGTAGAAGAGTTCCAGTTTCTCCACAACGTTACCAACATTTGGTGGTGTCCATCTTTTGAATTTTAGTTACTCTAGTGAATGCATCTCATTAAGATTTTGATTTTCATTTCTCTGATAACTAATTAATTTATTTAATGTTCTTACTGGCCATTTGTGTATCTTCACTGGGAACTGTCCTTAAATCTTTAGCCTATTTATCTAAAAATCATGTATGTATCTTTTTATTACTGAGTGGTAGCAATTTCTTTATGTTTCCTACATAGCAATCATTAGTCAGGTATGTGTTTTGGGAAATATTTTCTCCCTACCTACTGCTTGCCTGTATACTTTCTTAGTGATGTTTTGAAGAAGAAAGAAACAATCAGCACTAAAGGTACATGTTATCCCTCATTTTACAGATTTGAAGCTATTTACAGTAGTCAAAATATACCATAATTAAGTGAAGGCGATTTACCAGTAAGCATGGTTTCAAAACATGTGCATTTAAAAATTCTATGTAGCCTCTCAAACAGACAAGCATTTCACATTGATTCAACTCCCTCCTCCACCCATGGTGATGGAGCTCAGTAGTTTAGTTGAGTAGGTTAGGACTTAATGGCTCGGGAGGTGGGGGCTGATTCTAACATTTTTTGTGAAGTAGCGTGCAAGTTATTTGGTTGCCTGTTTCTGCAGCTGTAAAGTAAGGAAGTTAGACTAGGATTATAAGATCTTTTAATTTCCCTTATAACTTGTATATGGTACTAACTATAATAATAAGTACCCAAAAAGGAGAATTAAGATTACTGATGAAAGAGAAAAAGATAACGGATATGATTAGCTATCTCCGTGAA
>NW_007745113.1:0-335 GCF_000696425.1 Galeopterus variegatus
GATAAACAAGGACATCGCTTGAGGCCAGATCCCCTGGATACCAAACAGCTCAGTTGGTTACGGTGCAGGCGTATAACCCCAAGGTCATGGGTTTGGATCCCCAATTCAGCAAACCACCAAAAGAAAACAGACAAACAAACAACATAAAAACCCCTAACATTTCTTGAATTTCTTGAAAATCTGCCATATACATGCCAGGCTCTGCATTTAACCTTAAATATTTGTTTTTATTATGTCTCACAACACTCTCATGAAGTGGGTATAATAGTTTTTTTAAGGAACTGACATGTTTACTTCTAATTTGTAGAAATGGTCAGAAAAAAGCATAAGAGAAT
>NW_007745113.1:2146-2603 GCF_000696425.1 Galeopterus variegatus
GCTGCCTATAAAGTCAGTATGCCCAGCCATTACAGTATCCTGCTTACTGCTAATACATTTACCACTCACTATGATTCAAGTTCTATAACAACAGAAAACATCACATGGATAAAAAAATTCCACAGGCAACACCAAAACCACATTTTAACCGTTCTTTCCTCCCCATAAGACTCAATGAAATTCTTTTCCCCCCAAAGCAGTGAGGGTACAAAAAGCATTGGGATAAACTTAGTAAATAGTCAAAGAGAAAGACAGGAGGCAGAGAAGAAAAATAAGTATACTGGCTAATTAAAAGCAGCTGAATTTTACTGCACATTCAGTTTAATTTAAAGGAAGCATAGCATTGTTGATGGTTTGGTTGTGCATCAAACATCCAATATAATTAGACACTCAGGTTAACGAAAATGTAAAATTATAAGTTTCATTCATTATTCTGCTTTGGTTAGCCATTTTTTTT
>NW_007745113.1:3277-14263 GCF_000696425.1 Galeopterus variegatus
AACAGAAAACATCACATGGATAATAAAATTCCACAGGCAACACCAAAACCACATTTTAACCGTTCTTTCCTCCCCATAAGTCTCAATGAAATTCTTTTTCCCCCAAAGCAGTGAAGGTACAAAAAGCATTGGGATAAACTTAGTAAATAATCAAAGAGAAAGACAGGAAACAGAGAATAAAAATAAGTATACTGGCTAATTAAAAGCTGAATTTTACTGGGCATTCAGTTTAATTTAAAGGAATCATAGAATTGTTGATGGTTTGGTTGTGCATCAAACATCCAATATTATTAGACACTCAGGTTAACAAAAATGTAAAATAATAAGTTTCATTCATTATTCTGCTTTGGTTAGCCATTTTTTTTTTCTCTTAACAGGGACATTTTGATAGCTTAGGATTTGCTGAGAAGCAACTAAAACTTTGAATGAAGTGTAGGCACAGAGAAGAAAAATGTCTTCTACATAATTAGAACTAATGAGACTTACATTCTTTTGGATTCTGCCCCAACAATACTTTTCCTTTTCCTTCTCTGTCTTCTTTTTATTTGACTAATTAGTTTTGCAGTCTGTGGCTTGTTTTCACTGATTAAGTACCTTTCATATATTTCTGGAAGCCAATTAAGTTTTTTGCCTATATATAAAATAACCAGCTATTTGTCCCACTTCATTCTCTCTCTTTTCAGAAAGACATAGGGAAAGATTTTGTGATTGTGTTGAATGGTCTTTAATGTGTACATCAAATCTGCCTTCTGACTAACTATACCTATCAGGCTTCTCTCAGTTAGAGGAGCATTGGCCTGGAATCATGCTCTGACCGGCCTCAATAGAGTCAATGTTTTGTGGATCACAGTATTTTGAATTGTATTTTAATAAGAAAGAAGAGTACAGCCAGGAATTATTCATATACACAACTGACAAATATTTTTTTAAAAAACTGTACTGAAAAACAAATTTCTGGACCAGCCCCGTGGCGCACTCAGGAGAGTGCAGCACTGGGAGCACAGTGACGCTCCCGCCGCGGGTTTGGATCCTATATAGGAATGGCCGGTGCACTCACTGCCTGAGCGCAGTGAGGGCAACACCACACCAAGGGTTGAGATCCCCTTAACAGTCAGGAAAAAGACAAAAAAAAACAAAGTTCTGCCATATTTACTTGCTCTGATTTATTTAATTCCAGGTAAAGTATCTAGGATGTGTAAAACCTTTAAACATTTTCCTACAATGATATGTTGGGGTTTTTTCTCCCATCTGACCAAAGGGTATAACGACTTTATTTTTGACTGCTACTTTTGCAGAAGATAAATATTTTATTCACTATATCATTTATCTAAGGAATTAACCCACATATATAAATATTCTTCAGGCAGGATCGAAAACTACTCTCGCACCTCTAATTCAAGCTTTATTGCTTATTTACTACTTAGTCTGATGGGAATAAGCCTTTTATCTTGTACTGTAAAGGGAGAAAAAGAGATTTTTAGCCCTCCTGGGAAGAAGGTAGGTTTACTTCAGATTTGTGTAAAAAGAAGTTTCTGAGGGACAGAGTATTGTCTAAAGGTGGTCAGAGAGAGCATAGAGATGTCAGTGCCTGGGAAGGGGAAGTTGAGTGGTTTACCATTAAAGTGGTCTATTTGGTTACAAGTTTGAGAAACAAAGTTGCAAACTGGTTGCAGACAGAAGCTGGCAAGCAGGAAATGTAGAGCTAATTTATATTGACATATCAGATTGTTCAAAGACCACAACAAGACCATTAGTATTCTTTCATGGCCATTGGAAAGGCGATGTCAGGGTGAAACATTACTTAGGCTAATGATATTGATTTTTTTTTTTTGGTGTTCTGTATGTGTGAGAGAAAGGAAAGATGACTTCATCTAAAAATGGTTATATTCATGGGCCACAGAAATTTGGATATGAAGTTGATTTCTTTCCCTTTTTGGTTGTTTTATTGTAGTCATTTAACAAACATCTTTCAATTTCCCCTGATTTCAGTAACCTTACTTCACTCTCATATTTCCCATCAGGGTTATTTTCTAATTTATAATTAAACATACATAAATTAATTCCATCGCTACCTCACCAAATATTTATTGAGTCCTCTTTATGTGTCTTCACTGAAGATAAGAAAATAAAAACTGAGTTGACCCTTAAGGAATTTGCAATCTACTTGGAGAGAAAGACTCATTAGTATCCAAAGTGAAGTATGGGAAAGTGCCATGAATATATCAAAGAGCAGCCACCTACTTCCAGCCTAGCAGACTGGCATCCTCCCTGAAGGAGGTGGGCTTTGAGCTGCACCAAGAAGGAAGGTAAGATGATGGGAAGGTAAGATGCAGAGAAAGAAGTTAGTCAATGCTGTGTCTTTAGGATGCAGATGCCTGAACTCTAGAGTCCCACAGCTCCTGGTGTCACATCCATGCCACTGTGTGATGCAGCTAAAACACTTTACTGCTCTCCTAGGACCCAGAGAGAACATCTCCACTCTATGGGTTACACATCCATTCAGCCATTTCTTATGCTCCCATCAAGGTTCCTACAACCTTCCAAGAGTTTACCTGGAAAAGTGGAGACACTGGTCACCTTGCACACAGACACCAGCCTATCATGGGATTCTATTATTAAACATCCTTTCTTGAGATTCAACTGGGAAGGGGGATAGGAGTAGAATACAAGGTCCTGCCTAGAAGTCACAGGCCAGTGTCTAATTTATAGCTGTATTTCTTTTTCTACTCCTTGCTCTCAAGACAGAAAACATCTATTTACTGTATCAATAACTAACATTTATGTCCTGATACCTCCTGGCCCTGAAACTGAAATCCCATTTGTTTTTACTTTCCTGAAGCATTAGATGCACTTCATTAAACAATGGAAGGATGCGAGAACACAGACCCTTCGAGAAAATATTGGTTAACATTTCAAAACATTATCCCACTACTCATCTTTTCTTTGGATGAGGGGAGTTAAGGAAGGAGGTTGAGAAATGCCCTTGGTGACTGATATTGAATTCTGCCTTGTTATATTGGGTACAGCAAGTGAAATACAGGTATAGAGAAAGAACTCTGAAAGCCTCTCAGTGTAGAAGGATGGGGAAGGACAAGAGAGTAGGCTGCTCAGGAGTGAATTCTGAGAAGAGGTTGCATTTCACCACATTACTGCACTCTACATATAAGGAAACTGAGGCTCGGGGACTGACTTTCTTGAGAAAGTCATAGTTGGTGTTTTTTTCCAACTCAACCTAAAGATTATTTTGTTGGGAAAATGGCGGAACTTTACATTTTCTAGTCAAAACCCAATATTTTTCAAGTTTTGACTATGTGCTGTCCTAGATAGAGGTTTAGGAGCTGTAATGAAATATAAGAAGACTAATGCTAGTTAGTCTGTATCAAACTAATTATTTTTCCGCAAATCTGCAATCTTATTTAAATGCCAAACTTTATTTATCCAAACAAAATCATAACTCTGCCAAGTAGAAATAAAAACTCTATTGTGAGGACCCGTGGCCTGCCCTGCCATGGTGAGATGAGGAGACATACGTGGTGTGACTGACAACTCTCCTCTCCTTGGAAACAGAGGGAGGTGGCAGCAACCTGCAGCCTCCCCGACCAAGGTCAGCCAAGGAGACCCAGTGTGGGCTCACATTTCGGCCACAGATTCTGGAACAGGACCCAAGGTGGTGTAATATAGCCACTACCACACCTACTGTCAAGCAAAGACAATTCATCACCACAGTAGCACCCAGGACCACTCCACAGGTAACATACTGCTCACTTAACTACACTGATACTTGAAGAGTCACCAGTAAAGCCTGCAAATAGAGGAAGAAATCTTTATCCTCGTAACAATCCTCAGTGTAGTAGAAGCAAACCCTCTACCAAATGACTAAACGTCAACAAAAAATAATAGAACTACAAATAAACAAGAAGATGTGACAGCACCGAAGGCTTACACTAATGCTCAAATTTAAGACTGCATGGAACAGGGGATCCTTGAAATCTCTGAAAAAGAATTCAGTGCAATGATCTTAAGGGATCTCAAAGAAATATAAGAAGAATCAATCAGAAAACACAATGAACCAAGAAAAAGTATCCAGAATATGAAGGAGGAAATTCACAAAGAGATTAATACCTTAAACAAAGAGTGTAAAGAACTCTTAGAAATGAAAGATTCACTCAATGAAATAAGAAATGCAACACAGAGCTTGAGCAGTGGAGTAGAGCAAGCAGAAGAAAGAAACTCAGATCTTGAAGATGGTCTTCTTTAAATAACCCAGGCAGACAAAAAAAAAAAAAAAAGGAAGAAAAGGAAAAAAGAATTAAAAATTATGAGGAAAATCTAAGAAGGATAGCAGACAACCTCAAGCACTCTAACATCTGAATTGTGGGTATTGCAAAAGGGGAGGAGAAAGGAAAAGGTATTGAAAATCTATTCAAGGCAATAGTAACAGAAAACTTCCCAGGTGTAGGTAGAGATACAGACCTTCAGATTCAGAAATCTCGAAGGTTGCCAAATAGATTCAATCCAAAAAAGTCTTCCCCAAAACATATTATAGTTAAATTTGCACAGGTCAAAGACAAAGTGAGAATTCTAAAAGCAGCAAGAGAAAAGCAACAAGTCACGTATAGGGGATCCCCCCTCAGACTACCAGAAGACTACTCAACTGAAACCCTACAGGCCAGAAGAAAGTGGAATGATATATTCAAAATAATAAATGAAAAAAAAATGCCAGTCAAGAATTTTTTACCCAGGAAGTCTTTCCTTCAGAAATGAGGGAGAAATAGTGTATTTATGAGACAAAAAAAAAGTTGTGGGAGTTCACCACCACATAACCAGCCCTGCAAGAAATTCTCAAGGGAATCCTTCATCTGGAATCTGAATAATGATGATCACTATCAAAAACGCACAAGAAAGAGCAAAACCCACTGTCAAAACCACTGAGAAAGAGAAAGAAGCTAAATCATGCCATCTTAAGTTTCCAACTAACCTTGAAGAAGAGAAAGAAAAGGGGAAATAATGATCAAAAGATATTTAAATCTTCTAAACAAGAAGGAATTATATGACAGGAATTAAATAATACCTGTCAATAACTGCCCTAAATGTGAATGGATTAACTCTCCATTCAAAAGACATGGTCTGACTGATTGGATAAAAAAGCTAGACCCAAGTATATGCTGTCTTCAAGAGACCCATCTCACCTGTAGAGAAACAGACTAAAAGTGAAGGGATGGAAAAAGATATACCAAGCAAATGGAACCCCCAAAGGAGCAGGAGTACCTATTCTCATATCAGACAAAATAGACTTTAATCCAAAAACATAAAAAGAGACAAAGAAGGCCACTATATATTGTTAAAAGGATCTGTCCAGCTAGAAGACATAACAATCATAAATATATATACACCCAATACGGGAGGACCCAGATATATAAAGCAAACCCTCTTAGACCTAAAGAAAGAAATAGGCCCTTATACCTTAATAGTGGGTGATCTGAACACCCCTCTCTCAATATGGGACAAATCTTTTAGGCCACAAATCAACAAAGAGACACAGGATTTAATCTACACCTTAGAACAACTGAAACTTGCACTTGTGTTCAGAACATTTCACCCAACAACTAAAGAATATACTTTCTTCTCATCAGCTCATGGAACATTCTCCAGGTTAGACCACATATTAAGTCACAAATGTAGTCTAGGCAAATTTCTAAAAAAATGAAATTATTCCAGGTATCTTTTCAGACCACAATGGAACAAAACAGGACATTAATAATAAGCAAATGTCTGGAAACTATACAAATTCCTGGAAACTAAACAATAGGCTCCTGAATGACATATGGGTCCTAGAAGAAATTAAACAGGAAATCAAAAAATTTCTTGAAACTAATAAAAATAAAGATACTTCATATCAAACCCAGGCAGGTACTGCAAAAGCAGTACTAAGAGGCAAATTTATTGCAGTAAATGCTGACATCAAAAGAACAGAAAGACTTCAAATACATGACCTATCAGTATGCCTCAAAGAATCTTAAAAAGAACACATATGTAAACCTGAAGGTAGGAGACAGAAAGAAATAATTAAGTACAGAGCAGAACTAAATGAAATAGAGACCCAGAAAACAATAAGAATGATCAACGAAACAAAAAGTTCATTTGTTGAGAAGATAAATAAAATAGACAAACCATTATCTAGATAAAGAAAAAAAGAATATAGAAGACCCCAATAACAAAAATCATAAATGAAAAGGGACACATTACAACCAATACCACAGAAATACGAAGAATCATTAGAGACTATTATAAAAAACTGTATGAAAACAAATATGAAAATCTGGAAGATAGAGATAAGTTTCTAGACACATACAAACTACCCAGACCGAACCAAGAAGAGACAGAAAACCTGAACAGACCAATAACAAGAAGTGAGGTTGAATCTGAAATCAGCAGTCTTCCAACTAAGAAGTCCAGGTCTGGATGGATTTGTAGCTGAATTCTATCAAACTTTTAAAGAGGAATTAACACTTATTCTCCTCAAATTTTTCCAAAAAAGAAGAAACAGTATCTACTATCCCAAACTCATTCTATGAGGCCAGCAGAACTCTGATACCAAAACTCTGATACCAAAAAAAAGAAAATTACTGGCTAATATCCTCGATGAACATAGATGCAAAAATCCTCAACAAAATTGTAGCAATCAAAATAGAGCAACACATTAAAAAAATTATACAACATGATCAAGTGGGATTCATCCCAGAGATGCAAAGATGGTTCAATATTTGAAACTCAATAAACGTGATACATCACATGAACAAACTCAAGGACAAACGCCATATGATTAACTCAATAGATGTTGAAAATCATTTGACTATATTAAACATTCATTCATGATAAAGACTCTCAACAAATTAGATATAGAAGGAAAGCATCTCTACAAAATAAAAGCCATTTATGACAAGCCCACCACCAGTATCATTCTGAATGGTGAAAAACTGAGGGCATTTCCCATAAGAACAGGAACAAGACAAGGGTGCCCACTCTCACCACTTCTATTTAATATCATACTGGAGGTACTAGCAAGAGCAAGCAGGCAAGAGAAAGAAATAAAGTGTATCCAGATTGGAAAAGACAAAGTCAAACTGTGTCTGTTTGCAGATGACATGATACTATATAGACAAAAACCTAAAGACTCTATCAAAAAAACTCCTAAAGCTAGTTAATAACTTCAGTAACATTTCAAGATGCAAAATAAATGAACCCAAATCAGTTGCATTTATATACTCATATAATGAACCAACAGAAAGAGAAATAAAGAAAGTAAGCCCATTTACAATTGTCACGAGAAAAATAAAAAGCTAGATATAAAGTTAACGAAGGAGGTGAAAGGTCTCTACAATGAGAACTACAAACCAATTCTGAAAGAAATTAAAGAATGGACAAAAAGATGGAAAGATATTCAATGCTCTTAGATTGGAAGAATTAACATTGTGAAAATGTCTACACTACGCAAAGCAATCTGCAGATTCAATGAAATCTCAATCAAAATACCAATGATATCCTTTACAGAAATTGAAGAAATAATGTTAACTTTCATATGAAACAAAAAAAGACCCCGAATAGCCAAAGCAATCCTGAGCAAAATAATAATAATAATAATAATAATAATAATAATAATAATAATAATAATAATAAAGTTGTAAGAATAACCTGACCTGACTTCAAATTATACACGAAAGCTATTGTAACCATAACAGGATGACCATAATAACAGACAGACCAGTGAAGCAGAATTGAGAACCCAGAAATCACATCTCAGGCTTACAGCCATATGATACTGAATAAAGGCAGCAAAAATCTAAACTTGGGAAAAGACTGCCTCTTCAACAAGTGGTGCTGGGCAAATTGGATATCCATATGCAGAAGAAGGAAACTAGATATGCGTCTCTTACCATATACTAAAATCAACTCAAAATTGATTAAAGACTTAAGTATAAGACCTGAGACTGTAAAATTACTAAGGGAAAACATAGGTGAAACTCTTCAGGAGCTTTGTCTGAGCACAGACTTTATGAATATGAGCCCAAAAGCACAAGCAACAAAAGAAAAAATAAACAAATGCAACTATATCAGACTAAAAAGTTTCTTCACAGCAAAGGAAACAATCAACACAGTGAAACGACAACCCACACATTGGGAGAAAATTTTTGCTAACTCTGCATATGACAAGGGATTAATATCCATAATATTCAAGGAACTCAAGCACTTATACAGTAAAAAAACAAATAACCCAATTAAAAAATGGGCAACGAAGATCAATAGACACTTTTCAAAGAAGACATAGAAATGGCCAACAGGTACATGAAAATATGCTTAAAATCACTAGTCATCAGGAAAATGCAAGTTAAAACTACGTTGAGATACCACCTCACTCCAGTTAGACTAGCTATAATCAAAAAGATGTAAGTTTGTACAGCCACTATGGAGTACAGTGTGGAGATATCTCAAACAACTACAAATAGATCTTCCATATGATCCAGCAATCCCTCTTCTGGGTATATACCCAGAGGAATGGAAATCATCATGTCTATACAATATATCAGCTCTGTTCACAATAGCCAAGACATAGAATCAGCCTAAATGTCCATTGATGGACGACTGGATAAGGAAACTGTGGTATATATACACCATGGAATACTATTCTGCCATAAATAAGAGTGAAATTCTCCCATTTGAAAAAACATGGATGAGCCTGGAGAAACTTACATTGCGTGAAATAAGCAGAGCACAGAGGGACAAATACCGCATGTTCTCACTCAAAGTGGGAGTTAAGAGAGAAAGAAAGAAGGAAAGAAAGACCACAGTGGTTCAGTGGACTTGCAGAGGGAGAGAACATCCCTTGGGATACAAAGTGGAGTTGGGTGGCCAGGGGGAGGGGGAGGGAGATTGTGGATTATCGGTGGTGGACATGGGGTCCAAATGCACTTTGTGGTAATGAGCATGCTGCCAGTATGGATCTGGCCTTCACATCTAGGGCAAGAGTGGTAACAATCAGCCCTGTATCTCATGAATATTCATAACCATTTAAAAAATATATTGTTTCAGGAGGCCCAAAATGAAAGCTTTCTCTGAGAAATTTTACTGTCTAACTACAGGTAATTTCATTATAATTTTGTTTAGATCATTGCGGTGCCAGGTGAAGTTTTAGTATTTGTTAAAATCAGTTTGAATGCACCGGCATAGCTGATGTCCCGGTGATGCATTTGCTTTTTAAAATCAGCGTTTGCTTTTCAGAGCTGATGTACAATAGTCACTGTCTTTATTTCACAAAGCCATTAAGGTAAAGCCATTTAAAAGGGAAGGCAGCTATAATACTATAATAGCAGCGACCTAGAATTTATTATTAGCAGACTTCACAAGTATTTTCTGGTTAAAAAAAAAAAAAGACATTTGACATTTACTCCAGCATTTCTTTCTGTTTTTATAATATAATGTACCTAGCTCTATATATCACTTACCAGGTTGTGCTGTGACTGTTTATTTGCATCTCTGTGTCCCTCAACAAGGTGGGAGCTTCAAAAAGGCAAGAAGTAAATGAACTTTCTTCTTCCGTCCCTGCCAGTACCTCATACAGTGCTGGTAACCTTTTGGGAGCTGAAAAAAAATATTTTTGAATAAAATAAAGATGCACACATAAATTAAAGTTAATGAAGTATGCACTTGTGCATTTAAGACAAAGCTCTAATTTCCTGAAGTGTTTGTTTAATCACCTGAATTTTAAATTTTGGTATATAGAAATTGGTACTAAGATGTTGACGTTTGTTATCTAAGCAAGTACAGAAAGAAGTATCGTCTTGTTAAAAAGTTATTTATATTTTCTGTGAATAAATTTTCGTACAGTAGAAAATTGTGGGTGAGAATGACAGTAAATTAATTGAATGTTCATCGAAAATAAAAGATATTGAGATTACATATCTGGCTGAATAACCTAGGTTCATTGCTTAATTCTGAAAATCACTTTTTTTAAATACAAGAACTCCTACTGAAAAGTTTATTATAATCATTATTTTAAAAGCAATATCTCCCTCTAAACTTCAATGACTCAAGGAACTCTTTTTGAATTTCATTATACTATATATCTAAAGCTATGTTAGGTTTTTGTGATAAAAAGATGTATGCTCTATGCTGTCAAAGATCCTACAATCTAGTTCATGAACTTGGCATACGAGGAATATAAGGTGAATAGGTGAGTATCAATTTGATAATATGAGTACAGTGCAGTGTGAGTACAGTGGTATGGTGAAGCATGTGGTAGAAAAGTATATAGGATCAGAAAAGGCTGCACACAGAGAGCAAATACCTCCACATTGCATTTATGGTTAGTAAATGTTAGAGCCACGGTTTGAATCGTGACAATTTTGACACTAAAGCCCATTGTCCTTATACTCTGCTGGTCCCTCTGCTCCTCTCCTCCCCAATTGAATGACACTTTCAAAACTAATTAAATTTTATATACAATCTATACCGTGTACTATTGCCTTTTTACATAGTGTGTTTTCCCTATTTCCTACATTTTCCCTGTTTTAGTGTTGAGTTAGGAACTCCACGAGCATGAGGCACTATAGACCTGATGACAATGACAGAAACATGATATTTGACGAGAATGATGAGCACCTATCATTTCCTAATTAAAAAGAGATTTTAATCACATATATGTTAAGAAATTCAGATGAATGACAGCTGAATTGTTTATTATAAATCACTTTTTTATGTTATAAAAAAAGCCATGTGCTATGAAATGGAAATGTGATATATGAACCACTACACAAATAATAAGATTAAATTATCACGTGGTAAATGGAAAGTTTTTTCAAATTTCAGTGAAAAATCTTATAAAGTTAAGATTTCCAGGCATATACATGCTAGCTAGTTATTACTTAGACAACTAGACCAAGGAAATGTAGCACCAATTTTCATTTTCAAATGCATTAATTGGCAAATTTA
>NW_007745113.1:14892-15281 GCF_000696425.1 Galeopterus variegatus
GCTGCATAGAAAGCCTTGGATATTGTTACTAGTATACAATGTAAAGTTTACCAAAATTTGATTCTTACTAACTTCTAATTTCAATAACCTGCTTTTTGTTCTAATATATGACATTCTCAGTTACTTGTTTCCTTCCTGGCAAGAACCTTGAGATTGAAGGAGTTATGATACTTGAAATGATCTTTTAAATGGTGTTGGCTGTAATAAAGAAGCATTTCCATACAACAAACCCTTACACAAATGAAAGATTTCACTAAACATTTACTGTGGTTTAACTACTCTGTACGATATTGTAGTGGCAGACTCATGACACTATGAATTTGTTAAAACCTATAGAATTTTAGAGCATCAAGATTGAACCTTAACGTAAGCAAATTTCTTTAAAAAAA
>NW_007745114.1:0-1157 GCF_000696425.1 Galeopterus variegatus
GAAAGGTGCACGTTGCGGCAGTCAGAGCAACAAAGAGGGACGCTGTGGCCTGCACGGCTACCTTGCTCCCCTCCTTCCACTGCTGGCCTGGGCTGCAGGACTTGCCAGGTGTCCCGGGGACTGCCCTGCTCTTGCAGAAGTGAAGTGTTGAAAGGACACTAGCAGGACACCCTGCAAGTTGCTGCGGCCACCAGCCAAGCTCCCGTCTCCCATCTCTTATCCACGCACAAAGCAGCGCTGGTGCTGCCCAGCCCCTGCCCGCACCTGCACCTGCCCCAAGACCCCACCCGACCATCCTCGCTCCCAGGAACCACTGTCCATGGCCCCCGACCTCATGTGCCTGGACTTCCTCTCCCGCTGGCCTCCTCTGCTCCTCCGGAAGACCTCGTCCTTTTCCAAATCAGTCTCTGTCTGCACCACCAAGACTTCAGGGGGGACATGGGTGGCCCCCAGTCCAGGCACACATGCTGGCACCTGGAGAGCTCTCTGCACAAAGACCCCATCCTCCCGGCACGAAGAGCCTCGACCAAACGCTAGCCTGGCTTCTCGGCCTGAGGCTGACCCCGGCCCCTTAAGTCCCTGCCTCAGGAGCTCAGCGATGCCAAGAGAATGTATTATTTGTTCCAGCCAAAGCCCGACCACAGACCCTGACCTCCTTTTCTCAGAAACACTTTAGAAAACCCACGGTTGCAAATCCGTTCTCTTTCCCTTTGAGATGCACTTTCTGCCACCCAGGACTCTTTCCCCAGGACAGGGCCTCGGTTCCAGTCTCTGGGAGGGTGCAAGGAACTTCAATAAATGCCAGCTAGTAAGCACGGAGCCCTGATTGCGTCCCTGAGGCCCTCTGGCGCTTTTCTTTGGCGCCCCAGTGTTCAAAAAATCTCCACCCTTTGCATCTTTGGAACCGAGCTCAGGTCACACGGCAGCGGTCTGTCTGGCCGTCCTAGACCAGAGTCTGGCTCTGCTTCTCTTTGACAACACCAGCTCCTACCGAGCCTTCCCCGAGCACCAGTGGCTCCTGCCCCCCGGGTGACAGCTCAAACTTGCTTCAACCTGAACCCCCTCCACGCTCCATCAGTTCCTGCAGCAGGAACCTGGGGGTCACCATGGCGTGTCCAAATGGCCTGACATCTGCACTCAGAAATAATCTCTTAAAT
>NW_007745114.1:3316-4391 GCF_000696425.1 Galeopterus variegatus
CGCATAGTTGAAATCTGCAGGATGGCACTAAGCAGGTCAACGTACACAGCGCATAGTTCAAATCTGCAGGATGGTACCAAGCAGGTCAACGTACACAGCGTATAGTTGAAATCTGCAGGATGGCACTAAGCAGGTCAACGTACACAGCGCATAGTTGAAATCTGCAGGATGGTACCAAGCAGGTCAACGTACACAGCGCATAGTTGAAGTCCCAGGAAGCAGAAAAAATTTGAAGTAAAAATGGTTAAAAGGTTATCAACTTTGATGAACACCCAAAACTGCAGACCCAGCTCAGTAAGCCCCAAATGGGATAAACAAAAAGAAAACTACACCTAGATACGTCCAAGTCAAATTGCTAAAAGTCAAAGATAAAAACCTTAAAAACAGCCAGAGGAAAAAGACATGCTACATACAGGAGAAAAAGTGATACATTTAAGTGTTGACTTCTCATCAGAAAAATTAAAAAAAAAAAAATTCTATTTTTTTTAAAAAAACAATTCTATTTTTTTAAGAAAGAAATCTATTTAGCATGCAATAGAATGAAATTATGAAAGTACTGAAAGAAAAACTTGCAATTAGAAATCTATACACATAGAAAATATCCTTCAAAAATGTAGGTAAAGATCAAATTTTTTGAAAAATAAAAAACGAGAGGTGGTCCTGAGCAGAGCCAGCTCAGAAACCGCCGAAGGAGGTTCTGCAGGTAGAGGCAGCGTCGGCAGGTGCAGACTCAGGGCCACAGGAAGCTGTGGGGCACGCGGGGCCGGTACATGTGCAGATTAGCATGGAAGACGCTCTGCCCTTCAATTGTTTAAAGATCATTTGATTATTTAAAAGAAAAAAATGATAGTAATGCATTTTATGGTCAATATTACCAGAGATAAAGAAGAATACTTTCTAAGAATAGAAGGATAAATTTATTAAGAAAATAAATTCTAAATAAGTAAGCAACTAAAAAAAATGGTTCAAAACACATGAAGCAAAAAATAGCAGAACTAAGGTCAGACACAGACTTATCCACAATTATAGTTGGAGATTTTAACAAACCGTTCTCATAATCTATAGAACAAGTAAA
>NW_007745114.1:5415-15280 GCF_000696425.1 Galeopterus variegatus
GACAGACTTAAAATCAATGTTCTAAAGTTCCATCTTAAGCTAGATATAAATATTAAATTATTTGCAAAATATTTAGAAAAAAAGAAATAATAAGTAATAGAAACCAATGAAGCAGAAAACAGAAAAATAGAAAAAACAGCAGGGCCGGCCCGGTGGCGCACTGGAGAGTGCGCCGCTTGGGAGCGCGGCGGCGCTCCCGCTGAGGGTTCGGATCCCACGTGGAGACCGGTTCCCGCTCACTGGCTCAGCGCAGTGCGGGCGCAACACCAAGGGTTGCGATCCCGTTACCGGTCAGTAAAAAAGACAAAAAAAAAAAAAAACAGCAGTCATAAGTTGAGCCTTTAGAAAAATTAATAATATTGATAAACCCTAGCAAGGCTGACCATGCTGCCTGGCGCTGGTCGATGCTGGGCTCTGAGAGAAGCGGGGAGACAGGGCTGGATGCAGACATCCCCATCTTGCAGGTCAGAGCTTGGCTGGAGGGCATGACAGGGCTGGACATCCTAGTGGTGGACAAGGGCAGGGAGGGCTTCCTGGATGAGGGTTCATGGGACCCCACCCTTGAAGGATAAACAAGGCTTCCGAGGAGGGGAAGAGAATTCCAGGCACAGGACGTATTTGGCTAAAGGCTGGAGTGGTGGACGGGGCCATATCATACAGAAGGCACTTGGGCGGCTAGCTCAAGGGCATGGGAGCCAGGAAAAGTCTCTGAGTGGGCTCAGTGCTGTGTTGAGACCCCAAATTGGTCAAAGTCAGGGTGGGGGGTCTTGGTGGTCACCAAGTCCAAAGCCAGGCCTGGGGCCATTTATGTGGTTCCTGAGGTTGCAGATGGGCATGTCCAGGCCTGTGTTGGGGTCCCAGCTCTAGGCTGCCCCCCCCCATCTGGGACCCCAGAATATGCTGGACCTTAGGAGTATTCACCAGCAGAGGGTGCTCTGAGTCCTTTGCAGCCAAGTGATATCTGTAGCTCTCCCACATCCTGTCTCCTGCGGTCTACAAGGACCTGCACTAAAAAGCAACTAACAGGGCTGGCCCGTGACTCACTCGGGAGAGTGTGGTGCTGACAACACCAAGGCCATGGGTTCGGATCCTATATAGGGATGGCCGGTTAGCTCACTTGGGAGAGCGTGGTGCTGACAACACCAAGTCAAGGGTTAAGATCGCCTTAGCAGTCATCTTTAAAAAAAAAAAAAAAGCAACTAACTAAACACATAACCTAGCAAACAAGGGCTAGAGGGAGACACCCCCATTTTGGTTCCTACAGCATCTCGTTGGTGGCTAGCGATGGGAATCCCAGGCACTGAGAGAGGAGGTGATATTTAGGACAGGGAATGATAACATTTGTTGAGTGACAGAATAGATGGTTAGAAAAGAGCCATATGGGCCAGCCCGGTGGCGCTCTGCTACGGTGTGCCGCTTGGGAGCGCGGCAGCGTTCCCGCCGAGGGTTCGGATCCCACATACAGACCGGTTCCCGCTCACTGGCTGAGCGAGGTGCGGGCATGACACTGAGGGTTGCGATCTGTTGCTGGACACGAAAAAAGACAAAAAAGGAAAAAAAAAAAAGAAAGAAAGAAAAGAAAAGAGCCATACGTCATCCTGCCTGCCCTTGGGCAGAGACAGATATTTCTTCCTGGTCACGTTGAGCACCATCTGAGGTGCACATAAGGAGCATTTAACGGTGGTCCTGACCTGGCCAGAGGGTGGGGACACTCACCCAAGGAAGTGGGTTCCAAAGGATGAGTAGGAGTTTGCCAGATAAAGCAGGCAATGAAGGGTGTTCCTGGCAGACAGCACGGCAAGTGCAAAGGCCCAGAGGTGGACACAAGTTTAGGGTGTTGGAGGAACAGTGAGGAGGCTGACGTGGCCAGAGTGGAGGGATTGAAGGGGGCAAGGAAGGAGATGGGGGGAGGTTGGAGGGTGTGGGCCACATGGGGCTGTGGGTCTAGCATGGGTTTGATCTCAAGGCACTAGGGAGCCATGGTAGGATTTGGAGCAGGGGAGGAATATGATTGCATTTATGGTTCTCAGAAAGCCCTCCTGTGGCTTCCAAGGGAAGCAGGGACTGTCGGCGATGGGAGTGGACGCTGGGGCAGCATACAAGCAGAGACAGCTGAGGCTGGACCAGGGTGAAGCCAGGGCTCAAGGAAGAGGATGTGTTTCCCATACATTCTCAAGGTGGAGGCGAGGGGACCCACTGCAGGATCGGTGTGGATGGAGGCTGAGGCAAGCAGCAGAGGCAGGGAGGCCCCAGTCCCCAGTGAGTGGAGGAATCCAGCATGGGAGGGCTGCGGGAGACCCAGGTTGAGGTGGCCACGTTCAAGATTCGGGAGCACTACTCGTCCAAGGGGTCTGTGGTGAGGACGCTGATCCAGGGTCCCCAGTGCAGTGTATTGCCTGTCCGCAACCCCCCACAAACACACACCTTAAATGCCACAAGAGCAAGGATTTTCATCTCTTTTGCTCATAGCTGTGTTTTCTGGCACCTAGAGCATAGCCTGGCACACAGCAGGTGCTCAATCAATGCTGAGTGAATACCTTGGTGATGGCACCTGTGTGACTGGGGCTCAGGCAGGCAGTGGCTCGGTGCCCCAGCCCCTGAGCCCCAGCCTGTCCCCGCAGCCCCACGGGCAGCAGCCACGATGCCTCTTCTGGGGAGCTGAGTCAGGGCAGCTCGCAGCTGAGTGAGGACTTCAACCTGGATGAGCAGAGCCTGCAGGGCTCCGAGATGGAGGACGAGAGGGACCGCGACTCTTATCACTCATGCCACAGTTCTGTCAGCTGCCACAAAGACTGGCCACGCTGGGACCAGGATGAGGAGGAGCTGGACAAGGAGCTGGACAAAGAGCTGAATGAGGACCTGGAGGACTTCCTGGAGGAAGAGGAGCTGCCCAAGGATGAAGAGGAGTTGGAGGAGGAGGAGGAGGTGCCTGATCATCTGGGCAGCTATGCCCAGTGTGAAGAGGCAGCCGTGGCCGAGCCCAAAGACTTCAAGCATGTCAGCATCCCACCAGCTGCTCCTGGGAAGGAGGACAAGGCCCTGGCGGTGCCTACTGAGGCCCCTGACATGGCCGAGGTGTCCTCCAGGCTGTCCACACCTGAAGAGGTGCCTGTAGCTGAGCGGACGTCTGAGCCTGAGCACCCCAAGGTGGAGGAGAGGTAAGAGGAGGGGACTAAGGGGTCAGAGGGGCTGTCATAGGTCATGGGGTTGGTGGGGCCATGATGGGGTCAGCATGGACCTGGGCAGTTGCCAGGGCCGGAGTTGTCACAGGGCCATGGGTTTATTAAAGGGATCAGAGGTGTCAGAGTGGATTGGGGAGGTCAAAGGGGCTCAGTGGGTTTTAGGAGTTGGTACTTTAGGGGCTGCTGGGGTTGGAGAGGTCACAGGAGCTTCAGAAGGATCCTGAGCAAATAGGATTGAAAAGGTCATGGGGGCTGGGAGTGCCAAAAAGGAAGCCAGGCGAACGCGAAGGTGTCAGAGAAGAGATGGATATATGTGGGAAGAGTGAAGGGACGCTGAGGCCGGTCAAAGGAGGCACAGGGGTGTTGTACTATCTCTGAGGGGCCAGAGAGGCCATGGAGGGCAGAGGGTGGAGGGAAGGTCAGGGGTCATGGAGAGCCAGCCCTGCAGCTCCACAACTTTCCCTGCCTCAGTTTCAGGCCACGAGAGGATGAGGAAGGTCAGGACTCAATGTCCAGAGCCAAGGCCAACTGGCTACGAGCCTTCAACAAGGTGTGGTTGCAGCTGCAGGTGAATGAGGGGGTGGCCACACCCACACGAGCCTGGCCACGCCCAATGTCCCACCCACACCAGGTTGGCCACGCCCAACGCTCACCCCCCCCACACCACCCAGCTTGGCCAATCCACTCCCCACATCCTGCCCATACCCCACCCTCTCTGGCCCTTCCTAGGCCCCACCCACACTTAGCCCAACCATGCCTCAATACCCGAGCACACCTACATCCAGCCTGGCTGCATCCAAAGTCTTGCCTATTTCCCAGTCTCACTGACCCTTTCCCTGGCCACGCCCACACCCAGCCCATGCCTTCTCCATGCCCACACCAGCCTGGTTATGCCACTCCAATCCCTACACCAAGCCTGGCCACACCGATGCCCAGCCCACACCTTCCCCATGCTCCTCCCACACCCTGGCTGGCCATATCCGCACCCCACACCTGATCATGCCTATACCCTGCCCATAGCCCCATGCACCTCGGCCCTGCCCTCACCCATCCCATGGACAGCTTGGTCATGTCCGTTTTTCCACCCCCACCCTGCCCTGCCTCTGCCTCCCCACAGCCAGGTTCTTCCTTGGCTCCACCCACACCAGCCTGTCCCTGCCCACACCTGCACTGGCCCCTTGCCTGGCCCTGCTGTGATGTTGCAGATAGGGGATGTGAGGTTGGGGAGGGAAGGTTGGACAGACACAGTACCATATTCTTGGCCAAACTCCTGCCTAATCTGACGCCTCCCTGGCCCCACCTACACCTTGGCCCCACCTGTCCTCCAGCCTCCTTCATTTCAGCCTGGGCTTTCTGAAGGATTTCTGATGGAAGATTGGAGAGCAGGAGCCTGGGGCTGAAATAAGGCTGAGGGCTCCAATCACTTCAGGGTTCAGTTCATGGTTGGGGGCAGAGGTTAGGGTTAGAATTGGTGGTAGTGCTGGGGTCAAATTGAAGGTCACCATCAGGGTTGGGGAAACGTCTGAGGTTGGGTCAGTATTGCAGAAGGAGTCAAGTGAAAGTTAGAATGAGCATCAGAGGAGCTGTCCTGTTACCTCAGTTGCTTAGAGTGTGGTGTTACAACACCAAGGTCAAGGGTTCAGATCCTCATACCAACCAGCCATCAAAACCAAAATGAAACAAACAAACAAAAATATTAATAGTGTGAGCATCAGGGTCGGGGTGACTGTTCAGACAGGCAGCAAGACTGAGGCTATTCATTTATGCCTTCATTCATTCAGTCCATTCTTGGCTGAGGACAGAGCAGTGTTGATATCCAGGATGACCCTCCAAACTGGGGTGGCTCTGGCAGAAGGTGGTCCTAAACAGACTCCTAGAGGTTTAGACCTTCAAATATCAGAGCCACAGAACATCAAACCAAATTTCTTTTTAGTTTTAAAAAAGAATTTTATTTTATTTTTTGACTAACTAATGTATTCACCTGGTTCTAAGTTTAAAGGGTAGAAGAGGATACAGCAAAAGCCTATTGAATAATTTCCATTAAATCAGCAAATTAAATAAAAAAACAGCAGCTACTTTTGCTAATGGAACTAGTGATATGACAAGAAAAATAAACATGGGTGGGTTCTCTGGATTTCACAGAAGAGACATAAAACTAAGATAAGACAATCAGGAAGACTCCCTGGTGGAGATGACACTTAAGGAAAAGTAATATCCAATATATTTCCACAATATTTCAGATAAGTGCTGCCCCCCCTCCCATGACTTCCATGTTAACTCTTTAGTTGCAAGATAGAGGGGAGGTGGAGTAGGGTATCAACCCTGGGTCTATGCTGAAACCTGAGTGATAAGTGAAAGCAGGATGGGTGCAGAAGGTGGTAGGGCATACCAGCAGGTGGCACAGCCTGGGCAAAGGCCCTGGGCACATGAGCAGATGAGCAAGTGAGGCTGTAGGGAATTTAGGGAATGACAGGATCTTGTGGATGTTTGAACCAGAGAAATTTTAGCCCCTGAGAATCCCAGTATAGAGCACAAGCTCTTGTTGGAGACAGTGTTACCAAATCCCCAGATGTGAAAGATGAGGAGACTGAGGCCTATTGAGGTGTGTAATAGCAAGGAGCTCCTATTTCCCCAAGCCCATTTCACAGATGGACAAACTAAGGCCCGGAGAAAGCCACTGAGCTCCCTATGGACATACAGTGAGGACTATGGCCCAGGTCTCCTGACTCCTAGCCCAAAGGGGAGTCAGAAGTAGATGTGGAGTCTGCCCTGGAGAGTGGAGGGGTGGTCCACTGACCATGTCTGTCTGTGTGTCCTTCAGGCCCGGGGAGAAGGAGAAATGTCCAAATCCCTGTGGTTCAAAGGAGGATGAGTAATGGAAGTGTGGGCTGTGGGAGGAAGTTTTGAACCCAGAGGCCAAGGCTGCTTTGCACCTGAGCTTTAGCTTAGTGAGGGTGGGAAGGGGTTCCATTTAGACAAGGGACAGACCGAACATGGGCAAGTTAGTGTGGTCACTCTCATAAGACACAACCACATGCAGATGCCAAAGGCGATAATCTTTGCATTGATTCAAAGACGTTGAATCCTCACAACAAACCCATGGAGGGCTCTGCTACCCCTAGTTATGGATAGGGAAACTGAGTCCAGAGAGAATACATGCCTTCCTCAAGCCATTCACATAATTCAACACCATTTCCCCCTAGAAATAAATGTAAGATAAAGCAGAAACTATTTCGTGCACCACATGTCTGAAGCCCTGGAACGATTTTTTTTTTCTTTCTTTTTTTGTTTTTTTTTTTTTTTGCTTTGAGTCTGCGTTTAAATTTCTCAGATTATTGCTACAGTTTCTAGCTCCTTAAGAAATGATAGTTGTTTAGTCTTAAGTGGAGTGTGTAGTCATATCTAACCTCTTTTTTTTTTTTTTTTTTTTTTTTTTCCTTTTTGAGACCAGCCGCACCGCGCTCAGCCAGTGAGCTCTGTGAGCGCACCAGTCATCCCTATATAGGATCCGAACCCACAGCAGGAGCGCTGCTGCGGTACCAGCACCACACTCTCCCAAGTGCGCCACGGGCTCGGCCCCTAACCTCTTAAGTTACTGACTTTCAGAGGTGTTGGATGATGAGGTTAGAGGATGCAGTAGATATTTTTAAGTTACACTTATGTTTCAAAATAGCAGGATAGTGACCTCCTTTGCTTCTACGTCCTTTGCAAACAGAGGCAGGGAGAGAGCAGCCATGGCTCCCAGGTCAATGGGCGGGTGCCCTGGCTGGGGAGCCCCGAATGCAGGACCTGAGACAGTGACTCCTGTGCATGTGATTTATGGAGGAAGCACTCTCAGGAGAAACTGTGAGGTAGGCATCGTCAGGCAAGGGGAAGCAGAGATGTGGTTCAGGAGTTTCTGAGCCTCAGCCTGAAACTGCAGAAAGCTCTGTAGCATGAGCTGGCCAGTTAGCTCACACGGTAGAGTGTGGTGCAGATAACACCAAAGACAAGGGTTTGAATCCCCGCACTGGCCAGCCACCAAAAACAAAACACAACAGACATTTACTCTCTCACAGTCCTGGAGACCAGAAGTCCAAAATCAAGGTGTTGGTGGTGCCATGTGTCCTCCGAAACTTGTAGGGGAGAATCGTTCTTTAGCCTCTTCTAACTTCTTGTGTTTGCCCGAAGTCCTCGGCCAATCCTTGGTTTGCAGATGCGTCACTCCAATCTCTGCCTCCATTGTCACATGGCTGTCTTCTCCCTATGTGTCTATTCTTCGTATAAGGACACCAGTTTTATTGGATTAAGGGCCTGTTCTATTCTAGAATGGCCTCATCTTAACTGATTACATCTGCAATGACCCTATTTCCAAATAAGGTCACATTCTGAGGTACCAACAGTTAGGACATCAACATATAATTTTGGGGTGATACAATTCAACCCTTAACACCTGGGGAGGTCGAGTATCCTGCCCAGGCCTCAGGTGATGTCTGTGTGAAGAACAGGGAAGCCTGGACCCCCGACATGCCTGTGTGTCTTGCAGCCCTGGGGGTGGACTCATCCTCATTGACAATATGCCAGACATCCACAAGAGGAAGCCTATCCCACTCGTGAGTGACCCGGTGAGCACCTGCGCCCTTCACTGCCCCAGCACAGCAGACCTGCCATAAGCAGTGCACAACCTGTACAACTGTCCACGGTGGACCTGGGGCTGCGGGCTGGTGAGGAGTTATCTGGGACTAATGTAGTCTGATTTCTACCCCATGTGCTGCTTCATGTCATGGTGAGTGATGGTGACCTGGGCTCCCCACGGTCTCCTCTCCAAACCCCTCCTCACTGGGATCTTCCAACCAGCCCCCAATCCATGGGTTCTGAGGGGGCCTTGCTATGTCCCCCTGCTCCTAGGGGGAAGAGGGCAGATGACTCTCCACCTCTGAGCTACCTTGTTCATGGTGTGGTGGATGGTTTTATTCTGTGGCTGGTGACTGTTGCCAAGCATGGCTCCCAAGTCTTGTTCATGGTGGAGGGTGTGAGCCAAGGGTTTGGGGGTGTGAGCCAGGGGTATGGGGCTGCTCAACTCCCAGGGTCCCTTCTAACTCAGAACCTCTGTCACTTCCTAATTCTTTGCTGGGTCTGATCCCACTGCCATCTGTGACCTGTTTCCAATCCGTGGTTTTGGCTCCAGTATGTGGCTGACCTTTACCATCCATGGCTGTGAATTCTTCTCTTGGTGATGATCCCATGGGTGTCAATGAACCACTATGACTTGCTCTGTGACCTCCCCGCCCCAGTCCTTGGTCCAGTCCAGGAAAGCAGGCATCGCCTCGGCCTTGGCCTCCAGCACATTGAACAACGAGGAGCTGGTGCGTGGGGCGCCTCCTTCTCCCCCGGTGGGATGATGGTGGACTGGGCAAGGGCTCCCAGAAGTTTCTGAGCTTCTGAGGCTCTCCCTGGAAGAGGAGGGAGTGCATGACAGGGACGAGCATGATACAGCATGGATTCGGACATCCTGGGGGGTGGGGGATGGGCTGAGAGTTTACTGTGTTCAGCATGGGGGTAGAGTGTGGTAGGACAGGACAGCACCCCCCCCAGGTTAGGGCCCCTATGTTCCATGCCGTACCACCTTCCTCCCCGCAGAAAAACCACGTTTACAAGAAGACTCTGCAAGCCTTAATCTACCCAATCTCGTGCACGACGCCGCACAACTTCGAGGTGTGGACAGCCACCACGCCCACCTACTGCTACGAATGCGAGGACCTGCTGTGAGGCACCGCGTGGCAGGGCATGTGCTGCACCGAGTGTGGTGTCAACTGTCACGAGAAGTGCCAGGACCTGCTCAACACCGACTGCCTGCAGGGTGAGGCCGGGCCTGGCTGCAGGGGCGCGGAGGATGCTGCAGGACTCGGTGAGGGGAGGGTTAGGGGATCGAGCGCAGGGAGAGGCGGCGTGTGTAGGGTCGGGGATGAGCTTGACTGTGCAAGAGGCGGGGCTAAATGAGAAGAGGTGGCTCCCCTAGAGAAGAATGGGATAGCGTTAGGGTTAGCTCAGAGGAGGGGACTCAGAAAGGGNTTATTTTATTTTTTGACTAACTAATGTATTCACCTGGTTCTAAGTTTAAAGGGTAGAAGAGTATACAGCAAAAGCCTATTGAATAATTTTCATTAAATCAGCAAATTAAATAAAAAACCAGCAGCTACTTTTGCTAATGGAACTAGTGATATGACAAGAAAAATAAACATGGGTGGGTTCTCTGGATTTCACAGAAGAGACACAAAACTAAGATAAGACAATCAGGAAGACTCCCTGGTGGAGATGACACTTAAGGAAAAGTAATATCCAATATATTTCCACAACATTTCAGATAAGTGCTGCCCCCCTCCCATGACTTCCATGTTAATTCTTTAGTTGCAAGATAAAGGGGAGATTGAGTGGGGTGTCAACCCTGGGTCTATGCTGAAACCTGAGCGATAAGTGAAGGCAGGATGGGTGCAGAAGGTGGTAGGGCATACCAGCAGGTGGCACAGCCTGGGCAAAGGTCGTGGGCACATGAGCAGATGAGCAAGTGAGGCTGCAGGGAATTTAGGGAATGACAGGATCTTGTGGATGTTTGAACCAGAGAAATTTTAGCCCCTGAGAATCGCAGTATAGAGCACAAGCTCTTGTTGGAGACAGTGTTACCAAATCCCCAGATGTGAAAGATG
>NW_007745115.1:0-557 GCF_000696425.1 Galeopterus variegatus
GCAAGGCCACTGGGCAGGACCTCGTCCCGCATGCTCCCCAGTGGCTCTCAGCTCTTGGGGGGCTACCTGCCATCCCCTCCAGCCCCCTTCACTCGCATATAGTCATGCCTCACTCAATGGGAGGATGTTAAAATCTAGGGGTCAAATCAGACAGCAAAACACAACAGGTGTGAGCCACCCCAGTCACGTGCACAGAATGCACAGAGGGAAGGGTAGCCAGCAGCTCACAGCCACTCCGCTGAGCAGCGGGGACTTGGTCAGGAACGCGTTGGCCTGACCCCACCCCAGGCCCAGAGGGTCAGGCTTCCACAGGGCTACTCAGAGAACATGGCATATGTTTCCCACAGTCTGAGGACACAGTGGCCTGGGGTCTGATGCTACCCTTGCCAAGGGAAGTTAATAGGATGGGAGGGAGGGGTGGACTTCCACACCAGTGAATGGAAGGGTCCTCAATCCCGTCAAGAAACCGAACTGCAGGGGAGTAGAGGGTGTCACTGACGACCAACCAGGATAGAGATGCGACAGCCCAAAGCAGAAAGGCCCTGCGGAATCCCAGA
>NW_007745115.1:2120-3587 GCF_000696425.1 Galeopterus variegatus
TTATCATTGTTTATTTCAAAAATGATTGTCTAAACACAGGGATGTGTGTGGCCCCAGAGGGTGTGGGTCATATACCACGCCTCAAGTGAGCTGAGAGGATCCTGAGCCATCACAGGCTTCTTTTGGAAACAGACTCATGCATCTAGCCAACCATATAACTGCGAGTTCTCCAAATTAACTTCCACGCAGGATATATTCATTAAAGCATAGCAGTGTGAGGCGCCAGTACGAAGCGTAACACGTATATTATTAAAATTCAACAGTAACCATTGCAGCAATTGTTTGGAACACAAATATTTTTTTAAAGAGAGCTGTTTTATCACCCGCATAATTCAGATTAGCTGGTGCATGGTGACAACAAATAGCAGACAGACTAGTTGGCCTCATTTCTGTTTGGGGATTCTCTAAAGACAATGAGCACCCTCATTGCCAAGGTCAGCTGGAGCAGGAACAGAGCCAGGATTAGTCTGGTAGTGTAGCTGGGGCCGTGGCACCCCACCAAGATACTTGGCCTTCGGGGGAGGGAGACTTGCTCCTTCATGGTTCACAGTCCTTTTCACAGTCACGTCCCAAATAACCTCCCTGCAGCCAAGCCGCAGTCTTGGGTCTGCTTCTGTCTGAAACTCAAACCAAGACAAGTGATTTTTCTCTTGTTGATGTCCACGGATCCTTTGATCTGAAGAGATATTCACAAAGACCAGCAGATACTTACTAATGTATTTGCTTTCCTTTGACAATCTTTTAAAAGTCATTAAAAGCACAGTCTGTTACCATATGACCTACCAATTCCAGTTCTGGGTATACACCCAAAAGAATTCAAAGGAAGGGATTCGAACAAGTACTTGTAAGTCGTGCTCATCGTAGCATTATTCACAATGGCCAAGACATGGAAACAACCCAAGTGTCCACCAACAGATAAATGGATGACCAGATTGCGGTCTACCTATATAATGGAATATTGTTCAACCCTAAAAAAAAAAAAGAGGACATTCTGACACATGCTACAACACACATGATCCCTTAGAACATTATGCTTGGTGAAATAAGACAGTCACAGAAGAACAAATACTGTGTCATTCCTCTTATATGAGGTCCCTAGAATAGTCAAATTCACAGAGACAGAAAAGAGAATGGTGGTTGCCAGGGGCTGCGGGGACGAGAAAGTGGGGAGTCGTTTAGTGAGAATGGAGTGTCATTCTAGAACACGAAAAAGCTCTGGGCATGGATGGTAGTGATGGTTGCACCACCGTGTGAATGCATTTGATGCCACTGAACTATACACTTGGAAGTGGCTAAAATGATAAATTCTAAGTTACATGCATTTTATCACATTTTTCTAATTGAAAAAAAAAACTGGATCAGGAAAAGAAGGCCCATTCTGGGTCACTTACAAGTAAGCAGCCCTAGCAATCTGCGTCTGGTTGATGCTCAGGTTCAAAGCTGACAGCAGGACGTGTTGTCAGTCAG
>NW_007745115.1:4854-5389 GCF_000696425.1 Galeopterus variegatus
CAGTCACAAGTCATTTGCTGTGATCTCAGATAGGTGTCTGCACTTGCGCTCTACCCCTGTGTCTTCCCTATAAACTGGGAAAAACTTAAAAGGTTATTTTGGAAACTAAATGAAATAACAGAATATTTAAAAGGGATCTGCTCCTTGTGGCTGCTCAGTAGATAGTGTGGTACTTGCAGTTGCTGCTAATGTGCCCCACCCTGAGGCATGTGAGGAAACCCCAGTGGCAGCCAGGAAAGTGACTTCAGCTTGGCTGAGAGGATGCTTCCCTCCCAATGCCCCTGCTGCAGCCTGGCGTCCCCAGCCCAAGCCATGGGAGCAGCATGTCAATAACTGTGCTGTGTGGCAAACCAAGTTATTCTTATAGTAAAACAAATAGGCCTGTGTTATAGACTGGAGTGTTGGGCATGTGTCCACATTCTGAAAATGAACAAAACTTCAAAAAAAAAGAGCAGGTTTCTGTTTGTGGTTGGCCTGTTGGGAATAAGCCCCAGACCCCGTAGATTATTTTGTGACTATTTTGGTCTGTGTGTGG
>NW_007745115.1:6085-8679 GCF_000696425.1 Galeopterus variegatus
CTGTTGGGAATAAGCCCCAGACCCCGTAGATTATTTTGTGACTATTTTGGTCTGTGTGTGGCCAGGAGGCCCTGGGGAGAAGGGCGCATGTTCTTGCAATTGGAGGGTCTGGCAGAGCTGCCACAGGCCCTGCCCCAGAGGCTCTGATCAGGGAGAGAAGGTCAGTCCAAGCCGGGAGTTGGGTGGCTAGGGCAACGGAGGGCTCCCACACCTGCTCTGTTCCACCCCAGGCCTCCTACCCTCAATGTCAAATCCTGGCAATGCTCAAACCATCACTGCCTCAGAACCAGGTCCTGGGGGGCTTGTCAAGGCATGCCGCACCTGGAATTTCTGCTCAGCAGGCCAGGGTGGGGCTCGAGACCCTGGATTTCTAATCAGTTTCTGGAGGCGGGTGCTGTCAGTCCAGGCCACAATTTGGGAACCACTAGTTTACCTAAAGGCACACCAGCCACCCTCCAGCTGTCGAAAGATCTTCCAGTGCCTTGGACAACTGCTCAGGGTGGCAAAGAATAGAGGGAGTTCTGGGCTTCCCTGCCTGACACACCCAGCTCAGCCTGCTCTCAGCCTGTTCAAAGCTCAGGAGGGACCAGATGGGAGGCCAGCGCTGCCTGGAGCCTGGGGCAGGGAGCCGCCACCCAGCCTCTCCCAGCACCAGGTGTCAGCTGGCTTCTCAGACAGTCCCTCCCTCCTGGGGCCTCAGAGGGCCCTGCTCCTCAGCCACATCAAACACCGGGAGGTTCCTGCCAAGCTGCACACACTGCCTACCCTTCACCCCTGGCTGACCCAACCCCCAGTCCACCTCCCTCAGATTGAATGATTTTTTCCCTCTTAAAAATCATGTGTGTGCATTTGGGGAGAGGAGGTAGGTATGTTTGGGAGAGAGTGTGCCCGCAGACTTGGTCCCAGCCTGGTGGACAATACCTGCTCCACCCTGCCCCACCCATCATGAAATAAGCCTGGAAGAGTAAGTATTCCAATAGGAAAAACAGTCAGACCTGGTTTCCTGGGAGGAGTCCTGAGCCCCCAAAACACCAGGAGAGGAAACCCGCATCTCCCCCAGTGAGCAAATGCCCCTTGGGATGAAGCATCATCAGGAGGGCCAGGCCCTGAGTTCAAATCCCACCGAGACCTTGGGGTGGAGTTGGTGGGGCCTCAGCTGCTGGCTCTTCCAGGGTTTTCCTCCCCTGACTCCGGGGACACTTCCAGAGCACCTGACACTTCAAAGCACATGCTGCCACACAAGTGGCTCCGGTCAAAGGGACACATGCTAGACCTGACACTAGCGCAAAAGTTCAGCAGGGCTGTGGGCTTGCCTGCCTTGCCCCGCTCACCTGGGAATCTATCTGGACCTCTGAGGAGTCCTTTAGACCCTCTTTCCTCATCAGTGACACACGAGCCAGCACTTCCTCCATGCCCACTCTGTGCTGGTTCTGCAGAAACAACACACAGAGGCTTGAGGCCCCGCCCCCTTCCTCAGGGCAAAGACAACCACCACCTGCACACATGCACACACATGCGTGCACCCAGGGGCATCACACAGGCAGGGAGACCCGTTCCCACAGCAGGAGGCAGGAGCACAGGCAGGAAACACTCCAGTGACTTAGACCAAGCCCAAGCTCACCGGAGCTCCCCCAGACTCCATGACCGTGAGCAAGTCACCTGGAGTGTCTGGGCCTCAGCTTCTCTGTAAACGCTGTTTACAGAAGTGTTGAAGTGTTCAACCGTAATTGTGAATTTGCTCGTTTCTCTTTTCAGATCTGTCAATATCACTTCTCGTGTTGTGAAATTCTGTCATTACGTGCCATGCATTTAGGGTCATCCTGGCTTGTGGACAAACTGATCTTTTTATCATTATGTAACGTCTCTCTTTATCCTTGTGAACTACCTCGCTCTCGCCTCTACTTTGCCTAATATTAATATAGCCATTCCAGCTTCCTTTGGATTCATGCTTACATGCTACATCTGTTTTCTTCCTCTTACTTTTCATTTACCCATCCTGTACTAATTTGAGAAAAGACCTTGGAGAAAACATATCGTGTTTCTTATGCAAATGATCAAAAGGAAAAAATAGGATCTAATGATATCATTTCAACATCAGAGATTCTCACATGGAATGTCAGAGCTGAAAGGGACCTTAAGTTCACCCAATTGTCCCTCATCAATTCTTATTCTTGCCTTCTCAGATAGGAGGTGCTTGGGGTGTGTGTGTGTGTGTGTGTGTGTGTGTTCTGCTTCTTAGGGGAAGAACAAAACTGCTCAACTAGATGTGCGAACTATACTTGGTAACTTATCCAATGTGAGCCATGTTCTAGATTCTCGATGCTGGCTAATTGCATTATTCTCCAGAGTTGCACCAGCTCAAGATCTCCACCATCCTGACGTGTCCACCTCAGCATCACCCCACGCCCACCCAGTCACAGGCGTGGTCTATTCTGTGGCACGAATGCCAGCTCTTCTCCCCACCTCCCACTGCATCAGCCTCTCAGTCTCTCACTTCCAGCTTCCCTCCCCATGTGTTTTCCGTGCTGTTTTCAGAGTTCTATCTCTAACAAAGGTTTGGTCCTCTGATTGTGTCTCTGTTGTTTCCCTTCCTT
>NW_007745115.1:8991-11180 GCF_000696425.1 Galeopterus variegatus
ATATTAATATAGCCATTCCAGCTTCCTTTGGATTCATGCTTACATGCTACATCTGTTTTCTTCCTCTTACTTTTCATTTACCCATTCTGTACTAATTTGAGAAAAGACCTTGGAGAAAACATATCGTGTTTCTTATGCAAATGATCAAAAGGAAAAAATAGGGTCTAATGATATCATTTCAACATCAGAGATTCTCACATGGAATGTCAGAGCTGAAAGGGACCTTAAGTTCACCCAATTTGTCCCTCATCAATTCTTATTCTTGCCTTCTCAGATAGGGGGTGCTTGGGTGTGTGTGTGTGTGTGTGTGTGTGTGTGTGGTCTGCTTCTTAGGGGAAGAACAAAACTGCTCAACTAGATGTGCAAACTATACTTGGTAACTTATCCAATGTGAGCCATGTTCTAGATTCTCGATGCTGGCTAATTGCATTATTCTCCAGAGTTGCACCAGCTCAAGATCTCCACCATCCTGACGTGTCCACCTCAGCATCACCCCACGCCCACCCAGTCACAGGCGTGGTCTATTCTGTGGCACGAATGCCAGCTCTTCTCCCCACCTCCCACTGCATCAGCCTCTCAGTCTCTCACTTCCAGCTTCCCTCCCCATGTGTTTTCCGTGCTGTTTTCAGAGTTCTATCTCTAACAAAGGTTTGGTCGTCTGATTGTGTCTCTGTTGTTTCCTTTCCTTGCATTCAAATCTTAGAAATGTACATACTCCTTTTAAAAGAAAAATAAATGTTCTTGAATCTTTAGTGCTGTCTCAAATAACATCATATCATTATAGTTATTTTTATTTTGTGATTTAAACAGTTCAAACAAAAAACTAGATATAAGCACATTATCTTATACTCTTATTTTACTATAAAAACAAATCTGATTTCATATGAATACAAACAAAACTATAGGACCAATAATATCATATTAAAATAGTTGATTTAATGTGAATGCTGAGGCTGTTTTATTCTGACTGAATGACACGTGATGGGAATAAAAATGTGGCTTCAAGTTCAATTCTATTATTTAATGTTTAGCTTTANTTATAATACCACCAAGAATGCTTGGCAAGTGAAAAAATAGTAAGGTTTTGTTCATTAGTTCAGGATAATCATGCCTCATTAGCAACCAAAACTGCCAGCAAGTAATCCTCAAAAATCACTTCTAATGAAATGTTACTTGATAACTATGTCAAGTTCTCGTTTGACTGAAAATGTAATAGCTGTTGTGCCATTAGTTAAATCTGCATTTGATTTCTAATATAATTATTTCTGCAAGTGAAAACGGAAAAGTTCTTCCACAGTTTCTCCAACACTTACTGCTAGTGCACTGTTGCGATATGTTAGGTGACAAGACAGGCCATACAAAGGACTGCCACTCACAGTGACTATGCATGACACATACAGTACGAGCTCTTTGATGTCGACAGGTTAACTACCTCGTTCAGTGTGACGACTTGATTGCCACATTCCTCTTGTCCATTCAGACCACTGTGAAGCCGCTTTGTGACATCACTTTGCCTCAGTTGGCATGAAAGCTGTCCTCAGTGGAAAATGCCTGTGGCACTGAAATCAGAAGAGTGTGGTCTGAGTCCTCTTGGTCTAAGTTGGCTCTCCAGATAATTCACAATATACTTATAACGTTTTATTTTAAAACATCACCAATATTAAAAACGATAAAGAACTCACAGACTTCTGAGAAAAGATCCACACGTCTCCAGGTTCTACAAAGCTCAGTTTAACAAACAAATTGACGGGATAAATTCTAAGTGTGGCGTTCACAGCCTGCTTTCAATCAGGATGAATTATCCGTGATTTTTTCACCTCTTACACCTCCCTGAGTGCTCCATGGCTCCTAACACATTGCTGTTCTCACCAGCGACCAAATGCCAGTTGCCTTGTAGGTGCTGTTTGTTTAAATGTCCTTCCACCTCCTTCGCTAAGCACATCCACTCACCCCCCTGAGCTGCCCCAGGCTCAGTGATGCTCTCCCATCTCCTCAGGAGGGCCAGTAATTCCACCTGAGTGTCCACAGTGCCATCTCAGCATCCGGCATGGGTATCGTGCCCAGCATCCGGCATGGGTATCGTGCCCAGGTCTTTCTTCTTTGCAGAATGCCTAAGACCGTATCTTATTCTGTTTTTGTTTTCATGGTGCCTGGTACAGTCCCTGGAAATGGCAGGAGATATAAATACA
>NW_007745115.1:12347-15279 GCF_000696425.1 Galeopterus variegatus
TCCTAATCCACCCATAGCATTATATTGGCATATACCTCTATACTAATTCATGTTCTACACATGGTATCAATCATTTTTAATTTCAGTTGGCATAATTTTGGATAAGACCCAAGAACACTTGTAAATAGTCACATCGTTCTAAGTACAAAAAAATCACTGCACACAGACAATAGAGTGAAGCCCACGGTGGGGATTGAAAGACCCATTGGTGAAAGAGGTTGCTGGGCCGAGACATGAGTTTCGAGTCTGACTTCAGGCACACCGATGACTGTCCCTGAGCCTCAGCTCTCTCATATATGTCAACTGCACTGGCTACTGTGACAACTGCATGAGACAGTGCATGTGGTCTATTTCAATCGAATGCCTATTTCAATGGATGATGTATAAGACACAGGAGGACATTCCCATTTAATAGGCAGGCACCTGTCTTCCTGGACAAGTTTCATGAGAAGACAGCAGGTGGGCAGGGCACCTGCAAGGGTGCTGGACCTTTGGTCTTACTGAATGCAGTGCCGAGCTGAAGGCAAGAGCTGGACACAGCTGGACACACCTTGAGAAACGGTACCTGTGAAGGAGGAGAGGGCAGAGGGCTGCTAGCAAGAGGGAAGAACTCTTCATTGAGAAACGGAAGCACTTAACAGCTGTTTTTTATTTTGTTACTGATGTACGATATGAACTCTTTCCTTCGTTCTCCCAAAAATCTTCACTAAAAATCCGAAACAGCATTTGGAAAGGCCAAAGGTAGGGGGTCATCACCAGGAATCAGAATCTCCTGATCGCTAGTCCCACATGCACACAGAGTGAAGGGCTGAGACCAGCCTGGCTCGATTCCTTCCCACCAAAGCATCCATCAGAAATTGTCCCCCAGCGGGCACTAGGGCGGCCCTCTCTCTCCTCTGCTTCCAAGAGATCTTCCCATCTAACTCCCACCACCCCATTTCCACCCAAGGCCCCCCACTGAAGTCACTTTAGGTGAGTGCTTTAGATTCTCGGCAGGCTGCAAAACAAACAGATCTTCAGCTTTGAATGCTCTTTCCTGTGGTTTAACTTTGATGTGTTAATATGTGACTTGTCTCAAGACCCTCTCAAGAGGTGGAGAGAAGGGGGAGGAGGAGGGAGAAAGCCCTTTCCTGATGAAATGCACGCGTCTCTTACCAGTGCTTGGCAGCTCCAGCTCTGCTCGTGGGGGGAGGCCTTGGTAGACCTGGAGGCATAACAAGGGCTGCCCTGTGGAACCATCACATGCTAGTGGCTATGTTATTATTCGGGGAAGGGCTGCCCTGTGGAACCATCACATGCTAGTGGCTATGTTATTATTCGGGCCATGTGTTAGCAGAGGATAGCCCTGCTGGTGTTGGGGAGGTGACCCTTTTCTTTTAGAGGCCAGCCTTGAAGCCATGCTGGGAAGGTGTCAGGCCCCTGGCATCTGCCCTTCAGCGGCCGGCTGGCAGCCTGAAAGCAGCTTTGAGGATCAAAGAAGTTCTGGAATGATACAAGATTTGCAGCTCAAGGAGACTCACCTGTTGTTTCAAAGAATTTGAAAGAATGCCCTGTTCAGGGAGGCGCAGAGGCCATGAATTTAACCAAAGTGGGTTTCGGTTTCAAGAGAAAGGATAGAAACCGATGCATTGCACACACAGCCACGGAGCTGGAGAGAGGAGCTGGGCCACGTGATGACCGCAGCCATTCACTGTGTTGAGGGGGCCAAGACGAGCCCAGGGGCCAAGGTCGCTGGAAGGGGTTGCCACAACAAAGTGTGACTGAGGGAAGATTAGAGAAGTGTGGCCAGGAAAGACAGGGAGGAGGAGGAAGAGAAAGAGGCAAAGGCAGAAAATGCAGCAACATCCTGTGGGCATAGAAAGCAACGCTTACAGCCCGCGTGACTTGACGGGCTCCATTCTGTCGTCTGTAGGAAAGGCAAGCCAGCTCAGGAAAACTGCTGACAACACGTGGGGAAATGCGCGCATCTCCCTGCACTGCACTCACACACCCTTTGGGAAGCGGGGGAGGGGGGCTCCTGTGTCCCTTCTTCCCAGTGAGCACCAGGCGCCTTGGGGCCAACAGCTCTCAAAACCCAAACACTGCCTGTGGCCCCAGCCAGGCTCCAGGCTACGATTTCCTCTTTTCCTGCAGATACTGTGCTTGGGTGTGGGGAGCAGTGAGTTTACACGAGAAATTGCCTCTCTGTGCGCCAGGCAAGGGAATATTTATTTCACTGTGACCCAGATATATTTGTGGTCACATCATACAGTGACTTGACTCCACCATCCCAAGGATCATCCCGATGTCTCCCAGCCTTGGTTTTCAGACAGTCTCAGGACAGAGGTGCGTTTCTCCTCCACAGGGAGCTGTGGGAGTGACTCCATGGTGATCAGGGACCCAGACTTGCAGCCTTGGCTCCCCTTTCCCTAAAGCTCAGGTGTCTGTCCTCACCTCATGCTCCAAGGTGGCTGCTGCAGTGCCAGGCCATACTGCGGTTTTTCCTATCAGGAAGATGGAAGCAAGGGGAGAAGAAACAAGAGAGTGAAGCCACCTGGCAGAGCCATCTTTCCCACTGGGCCCACTGATGGCAAGGACAGCTGGTAAATACCACCTGTTCGTGGGCACATGGCCACGTAGAATAGCACCAGGCTCAGTTCCCNGTGTGGCCAGGAAAGACAGGGAGGAGGAGGAAGAGAAAGAGGCAAAGGCAGAAAATGCAGCCACATCCTGTGGGCATAGAAAGCAACGCCTTACAGCCCGCGTGACTTGACGGGCTCCGTGCTGTCGTCTGTAGGAAAGGCAAGCCAGCTCAGGAAAACTGCTGACAACACCGGGGAAATGCGCGCATCTCCCTGCACTGCACTCACACACCCTTTGGGAAGCGGGGGAGGGGCTCCTGTGTCCCTTCTTCCCAGTGAGCACCAGGCGCCTTGGGGCCAACAGCTCTCAA
>NW_007745116.1:0-531 GCF_000696425.1 Galeopterus variegatus
CGGGGGAGTTTCCGGTGCTGCTGTCTTCCTGGGCAGGGAGTTGGCAGTATGTTTCAAGAGCGTAAAAACCTCAGGACCTTTTCTAGAATTCTGTCATTAGGAACAAAAAATAGGAGCGCACAGTGCTTTCTGCACAGGGATGTTCTTTACATGTTATTTACAATACCCACAACTGGAAAGCCAGGAAGTGACAAATTGTATTGGAATGGTAGACTAGGGTATGTTGACGTTGCTCAGGAATTCTGATTTTGAAGAACTGTAATGGTATGATTCATGTTCACAACATAATTTTTTAAGTAAAAGTATAGAACTCAAAACTGCATCCTAGAGAAATGATCTCTGGAATCTAGGGTAGGGTACTTTAGTTGGAATTCTTAAATGTTTTTCATTACTTTTGTGTCTTCAATAATAACATGAATTGTTTCCATAATCTAAAAAATAGTGTATGTGGGTCTATGCGTATTTTAGGCGCAATATGTATAGTCAATCAGTATGCCCCTCGAAGGATTAATTAAACTTTGAAAAGTAAAA
>NW_007745116.1:5701-6661 GCF_000696425.1 Galeopterus variegatus
CAAAGGTGGAAGACATTTAATAAGTGTGAGACTGTCACACACATACGCTCTCTCCCCCTGCGTCCCATTCAAGAGGAATTCTGCCTATCAATGCCTGCTTTCTCCAGTGTGCTAAAAATATATGAGCTTACATCCTTTGAACTTCAGTTTCCTCCACTCTAAATATGGGATATTAATATCTTTATTAGTGGTTTGCTGAGATAATTTAATGAGGTAAACTAAATAGTAAAAGCTATTGGCAGCTCCTTATTTTTTTAATTCTATTATTTCACAAACTTTTTGGAGGACTCTCAATATATATACATATATATATTTATATAAAATATATAATAACACTTACCTTCCGGTCCCTCATTCCCTGCTACCTGCTTCCCTCCCTTCCTTGTTCTCTCTGTTCTTCCCTGTCCTTCCTCCCTCTCTCTTTCTTTCCTCCCATCTCCATACTGCCCCAATGCATTGATGCTACTCCCAGCATTCTGCAATGATCATGGGTCACATAAGCCACAGTCTCCACCCTTGTTGGGATATGTTCAGCATTTTGTGAACTAGAGAAAAGTATCCAGTAAGAGGTTTGGACCAAGATCCGTTCATCTCTAAAATTCTACATTTTTTTTAATGGAATCAAACTATCTAATATTCATGGTAGAAGTGTTTCTAGGGACAGTTTGGATATAAACAATTTTGTGTTGAGACTTGGGCCTTAAACTATCTCTGATCATAATCACTCATTGCCTTTTCTTAAGGAAGAGTTAGAAAGCTGCCTGGGTTAGGGAGAACACACATTTCCAATGTGAGCTTTCACACCGTTCTGAAGGCAAGAAGCTCAGGTCGATTTATATTTCTTCATTTTCTAAAGGGAAGGATGGAATCTCAATGTGTGCTTTTTACCTACAGTGGATTTGGGGTTGAAACAATTCTTCAAAAAGACCTCTGTCTTGAGAACTAACCAGGAAGTTTAAT
>NW_007745116.1:11833-12183 GCF_000696425.1 Galeopterus variegatus
CAATATGAAAGTTTAGACACACGAAACTTGCTCTGGTTAGAAAGGGTGTTAACATTCCTAAAAGACGAAACAGCAGAACGATGCACTTTTTCTCCTTTGTCAATGACAGTTTAGCGCTGGTACTAGTTAGAGGGGATGAAGACTGAGGTGGCAAGTGAGCTTCTCTGTGGATTACGGTGAAATTATGACCCATTTATTGATTGATAACAGCGCTTCAGATCCACTGGAAATTTGGTATCATATCACTGGCTATTTTTTATGAAAGTATCGTAGTCACTTTCTGTTTGGACATTCATGCTTCCTAGAAGTCATAGTGAGGGAAGAAAGCAAGTAAGAAATCAAAACTGTGG
>NW_007745116.1:14188-15275 GCF_000696425.1 Galeopterus variegatus
TTGAAAGCAGCTGCAGATGGCTTTCACTTTTCCAAAAACACTTTCATCTTTATCAGCAACAGACGAAGAACCACTATATCTGACAACACAGCAATCCATTATGGCTCCAACATATGCATTTTAAATTAGGCTCAATGCAATGTCTACTGAATTATATATTTTAATTGACTTAATGCCTAATGGGATTATATTAAATTGGCCTCATTGGATGGATTCTAAATATAGTTAAAAGATATTTTTAAAGGAATAACAAAGGAAAGGGAAAGATAGCAATGTTTATATAAACAGATTTACATAGAATTTTCTCATATTTTCCTCATTTCAAGGTATTTTGTAACANATATAAACAGATTTACATAGAATTTTCTCATATTTTCCTCATTTCAAGGTATTTTGTAACAAAAGTATAGGCTCCAAAAGGAAGGAAATAATTATGAAATTGTTGGGGCCAAATAAATGTGTTCGGGATAAGCAAGGAAACTCCACTTCTAAACAGCAGAAAAAGCCTCACTAAGACAAAAAGAGGTTAGCAGAGATTAACCTGAAGCTTTAAAATGCAGATTAAATAAATATGTCTTCCTAGACATGAGACCGGAAGCATGAGACTGGAAGCTCATAAGTCAGGATATGTGTGACAGCCACATTCTCCTTCTTGAAGGTCTGGGTACATTCAGAAGTATGAACTGTACTCTGAAGGCTCATCTGTAAAGTACCAAAGTCATTAAACGTTTAAGTAGTATTGAAAGATGATTTTCATGTATATGAGAAAGGACCTAGAGCCAAATTTTCCTGTACCTGAAAAAAGAAGAAAAATAAAACCAGAAAAATAAAAATCATACTTTTCTTTTACAGCAAACTTATCCTGATGCTTATTGAATATAACAACAACAATAATGAAAAAGGATTTGTGAATTGGAAGATATCAGTTAAAATATTCAGTTTATAGTACAGAGAACAAAAAGATAAAAAATGCAGAAATAGCATAGGGGCTATATAGAACAGAGAGAAAAAGTCCAACACACATATAATTGGAATCAGAGCTGGGGAGGAAAGAGCTAATAGTGCAGAAGCAATTGAACATATAATG
>NW_007745117.1:0-1193 GCF_000696425.1 Galeopterus variegatus
AAAGCCTCATTCCCCACCCCCACCACAATGGACCATCTGTCACCATCAGAAGTGCAGAGGAGCGGGGCTAGCTCAGGAACTAAACAATATTTTTAAAAAGACTGAGTATTTCCGCAGATGAAGTCAGCACTATTGATGAGATAAAATTTTAATTTAATTTGTTTCCGCTGACTAAGACAGAGGGCCAGATTAAGTATGGAACTATAAAGAACTTTTTATTTTCTCTTCACATCTGAGTTATAGTTGAGTTAAATTTTATAAACAGAAAGTAAGGGAAAGCCCTGTAATGTTAAATTTGAATCAGAAATATCAGTGTGAATTAATTTCATATATGTATATATTTTTTCCTAGCGTTATTCACTTAAAGGACTTAGAANAAGAAAGTAAAATACCTTTCTCCTTTTTCTATTCTAAGAAATTTATGAGAAGGAAAAGAGAGAGGGCTACCTTGTTGAATACCTTCTCTGCGTTATTACTTATATGCATGCAAGTATATAGAAATACTTGTATACATGTAAGCTCATTCAATCTTCACAACGACACGATGCGGTAAATTACTATTTTATCCTCATTTTACAGTTGAGGAAACTGGGACACAGAGCCAGTAAATAACGCATCTAAGATCCCGCCTCTAGTGAGTGATAGAGCTGAATTGGGCTTTTTGGCTCCACCAGCTCCACAGGAGATGGGTTAGTGAGGGTAAGGTGGAAGGCAAAGAGGACAGGCAGTTTTTCTCACTGCTACCTATTCGGGATTACAAAATCATCTCTGTGTCTCCTTGCACCAGCCTCAGGCCTGGCAATAGCAAAGTAGCTGCACAGTATGGTCAGAAGAGGGCGATCTTGCAGGATGGCTTCCCTTAGCTGCCTTCAGGAGCCTACAGTGAGAAGCCAGGCGATCCTGCATCAGGAATAGGGGCTGGTGGACATGGACATAAGAAAGGTTGTGGTTGTCATGCAGAGATCTGTGGCCAGTGGGAACGGGGATGGGACAGGGTTAATCAGGATACAGTACTAGGTGCTGACAAAGACAGTAGAAACCAAAACAGGAGTCCCGCTGACGCAGAGTGAAGCCATGCAGCCTAGCAGCAGGGCAGACTGCACCCAGGAGCCCTGGTGTTGCCATGGAGATCCAGGGAATCAGAGCACATTGCACTGAAGACTCAGCTCTTTCCTTTACCAGGAGGACCCAAA
>NW_007745117.1:3277-4144 GCF_000696425.1 Galeopterus variegatus
TCAAGGAAAACAAAAAGGAGAAAATATTGTTTTAGGTTAAGAGACTAAAGAGACATGGCAACTAAATGAAATGTACGAACCTTGATTAGAACCAGGGCTGGGTAAAAGAAGACATAGAAGGCACTTTGGGAACACCTGGGGAAACTGGAATATGTATTGTAATTTGATGATTTTATGGAATGATTATTATTACATTTCTAGGGTTTGANGCCAGAAAGAAAGTGCTCAAACACTAATGGAGTCAAATCAGAGGACACAGAGCTGGTGTGAAGGGTTTCCACGGGTCAAATTTAAGACAACTTTAACATCACAAATACTGATCTTGGTAATGGATTATAATACATTCAATTAAAACAATTTATGAGTTTGAGGTGATGAGGGTGAAGGGAAGGAAGAGAGAAGGAAATCTTTTCAGAGCAATACTAATTATCAAATGTAGAAAGAATGACAATTAGAAACTCACCACTTTCCAACCTTCAATGTAATAAGTAATCTGGCAAGGATCATCAATGGGTGCTAAAACCATTGAGTGAAAGATGGTTTGGGCAGCAGGATCTGCACATGGTGTCAAGGTATCATGTCAAAAGTGATTTACTAATTACAAGGGGACTGATGTAGTTTTACAGTGGGGGAGCTACGATAGTCATCAGTGTAGTGATTGATCAGTCTTAGCATCACCAACATAACATTACGTGCCTCCTGACGTAATACAATAATAACTACGTAACAGCACATAAAAAGTACTCTTGTCAAGAGCGATTAACAGAAATATAATCAGGAGGATATAATCAGAGACATCTGGAATATGAACTATTCTACAAGACAACTAGCCTGAACACTTGAAAAAAAAGTCTCTATCAAGGAAAA
>NW_007745117.1:5371-8318 GCF_000696425.1 Galeopterus variegatus
AAGAGGAAGAGAGAACTACGAAGTGCATGAAGGTGGGAGAAGCCACGATGAGAGAAAGAAAAAAAACACTCAGACCATTTCGAGCCCCAGCCGCTTCCAGGCTGGTGCTGCTCAGCGCACGGAGCAGGGGCTGGCAAAAGCCACAGCTGTGCCCTTCAGATGAAGTTGCTTGGAGGTGTCTGGGGAGAAGAGAGCCATGGCAGCCCCCAGACCAGCAAGACCACTAAGAGGGTTCCCATGGACCCACATAGGAATGAGTAGCCACAACAACTGAAAAAAAGGAGCCACACAGAGACTGGTCAGTCATCGCAAGGGACTGGTGCACGGTCCGTCCTATGGAAAGTGTTTTGAGCCCAGGTGGTGGGGGAGATAGGACCACCAGGAGAACATTGGGACACAACAATAACAGCCAATCTGCATCCCAGTCAGTGAAGGACCACTCAGAGGAAACTGGTCAGGAATACAGATTGCATGGGATGCAGTTTGATGAAAAGACTCAGGCCAACACCATTTTCCACACATCCCAGATGCATTGGATCTCTTGAGAGCCAGAAGTACCTATAAATTCAACCATTAAAACCTGAGCTGCACAAAAAGCCTTCCCCAGGGAATCAGCAGCAAAGCAGCAGTTTAGCTCAACCACAGAGCTCAAGTACTGGTCCCCACAGGAAGTTCCCCTATTTTAGAAGTAAACAAAGGACAACAAATTAATTCCAGTGCAGAGTTTAAATGGTGGGAACTGCAAATAATCCAACACAGAAATGAAAGAAAAACCAAAGTACCCGCAACCAGAGACAAAATTTCATATTAGCTAGTAAAGATCTCATTACACCAAAGAACATCTATAATACCTAGAAGGACTGGAAGTGCCCTGGGCTACAAAGCCAGAAACGGGGGATGGCTGGGGGCCTCAGCAATGCCCCCTGACACCCACAAACAATCCCAGGGATGAGGGCCTCGGCCACGCCCCCCCAACACACACAGCCAGCCCAGCGGTGACCACCAAGCTGCCACAGGAAGCATCCCAGGCTCTCCCAGCTGGGCAGTGGCAGGCCTTGGGTCTTGGCCACATCCCCCAACACCTGCAGCCAGTCCAGCAACAACCACCAAGCCACAGCAAGAAGGGCCCTGGGTTCCTGAGCTGGGACGATAAGGGGCAAGGGCCTTTGCCACACCCCCCTGACATGTGCATCTAGGCTGGCAGTGATCAAGCCACCACTGGAAGGCCCCCAGTCTCCCCTGTGGGAATGAGGGGGGTTGCCACAGTCCCCAATCCAACCCCTCCTCCTTCCTCCTTCCATCCCATCTCCTTCCCCTTTTCTCCTCTCCCTCTCCCTCCCAACTGCTCCACAACAACATCCCAGAATGTAAAAAATAATATTAATAAAATTACATTTTCTTTAACAAAAACTTAAATATATTACTATTTGTCAAAATAAATAAGTTAAATTAAATATATATTCTAATGATGTGTGTGATATGTGGTATACATATACATATATATGTATATATCCATGTATGTATATAAGAGAGAGAGAAAGCAAATGTAGCAAGATGTTAATAAATTGGTGAATCCAAGTGAAGGATATACAGGAATTGAATTTATTAATCTTTCAACTTTCCTGAATGTTTGAAGTTTTCAAAATAAAAATGTATGGGTGGGGGGAAGACATTACGTCATCCACAGAATTCCTGGAAGGGCAGGAGAACCACATTCAGAAAAGTAGACAAGAAAGGGTGATTCTGTGTCCAGAGACACAGCCATAATCTTGTTACAAAGCCTGTGCAATGAAGACACTGCTGCACAGTTGCTATTGAGCCCTGAACTCTGGATTGCTGGCCATGAATGCTGGACAGTGCTGTTGTCTCCACCCCATCTCTGCTTCTGTGTGTCACTAGGTCTCATGCTTCTAATTAGCTGTGCCTTTGGTCACATGCCCACACCCTAGCAGCAGGAAGGATTATGAAAGGACTTTTTAGCTTCTATAATGAGAGCCAAGATCTGCCTCACTCAGACTCATTTGGCAATAGATTCTCCAAACATAAGATTCACTCACATAGTAGAAGGGTGTTCAGAAGCTGTCTTCCTGCAGCAGCCCTTAGTCTAGGCAATAAAGCATAAAGGTCTAGACAATGTAAATCATTCTAAAGTCACTTTTATCATGTTGCTCTCCCCACGATTACCTGTAGAAGCCCTTCAATTCTAGTTCAAATCCTTAGCTTGGTTTTCTGGCCCCAATGATTCTATTGATGCAAACCCAAGTAGACCATAACTGGACCTTGTAAATTAGAGAAAAGTTGAAACAGAAGATAAATGAGATGTGAGCCCTTTGTGAAATTAGCTGGGATCCATACATCATGAATGTAGAGTAAGTTGTTTGGAGTAAATTATCTAGCCTAAAGGGTTACTTGCATGAAAGCAAGGAGTGTCTGTAGCTTTTATCAAGAAGCAAACAACCTCAAATGAGCTAAAAGTTTAGAAGCCAGAGCATGTTACAGAAGTTGGATGCCATATGTTCAAATAGCTGAACGGAAGCACTAACATGGAGAGAAAGAAGTGTCGTGACTTCAGCATAACCCTGGTGGAGAATGCCCTGTCCAGCTAATGTGAGTACGTCTGTTTCCTTGATAAGTCTCTGTCTGCAGTGATAAGGGTGACTCGCCAGGCTGCCATCGCTTGGTGACATTATTCCTCAATTCAATTTGTTGAAATCATCATCAGCAACAGCCAGTAATTGAGCGCTTCTTGTGTGCTCATTACTGCAAATGCAAAGATGAATAATGCCCTTGAGGAGCTTATAATCCACTTGGAGAGAGAGAAGATATACACTAAAGACAAATAACAGTAAAAGGTAGCACATAAAAGCCAAATGAGGAGTACAGACGAGTGCTGACGAAGGTCAGAGGAGGGGCAGAATGCTGTGGGGCTGGATGGCAACGGCAGGCT
>NW_007745117.1:10076-10590 GCF_000696425.1 Galeopterus variegatus
CCCACTTACATCATTAGCCCCACCTGCAGTTTTTCAACACATCAATCCTGGAATGATACTACTAAATATGCCATGTTGTATCATTTCTCTGCTCAGAAACTCTCCACAATGGCTGTCATCTCACTCAGTGTAAAATCGAAAGTCCGTATCATAACCTACTGTTACCTCCTTGAAGCTCACCCAATCTTCTGTTCCTCTCTCCTTCAGTCACTCTTTTCTAGCCATTCTGTTCTCTCTACACTCTCTTGAGCATTCCAAAATATCCTTGCCTCAGGTCATTTGCACTTATTACTGCCTCTGCTACAAATGCCTTTTTCAAGAAATCTGAAGAGTTTGCTGCTTTGCTTCTCTCAGTTATTTGTTAAAATGCTAACTCATCAGAACCACATTGTATATTGACCAATAAAATAAAATAAAATAAAAAAGCTAACTCATCAGAAAAGCCTTCTCTGACCACCTATGCAAAATAACCGAGTCCCCTTTACATATTTCACTCTTTAGCTCTTTAGCCTAA
>NW_007745117.1:12323-12905 GCF_000696425.1 Galeopterus variegatus
TCAAAAGATCTAAATGCCAGCCAGTTAGCTCAGTTGGTTAGAACTCAGTGTTGATAACACCAAGGTCAAAGGTTCAGATCCCCATACTGGCCAGCCACCAAAAAATAAATAAATAAATAAATAAATAAAATTAAATAAATAAAAATAAAAAGATAAAAAGATGTAAATAAGTGGATTGAAAGACTCAGGGGTGTTATTGCTAGGACACTGGTTATTCCTAAATTGACCTATAAATTCAACACACACCCAGTTAGAATCTTGGCAATGTTTTTCAAGAAACTGACAACCTAATTCTATAAGGTATATGGAAATGCACAGAATCTAGAATAATCAAAACAATCTTGAAAAAGAACAAAGTTAAAGGACTTATACTATGTAAATTCAAGACATTCTATAATGCTATATTAGTCAAAAGAGTGTGCTACTGGAATAAAAATACACATGTCAAAAAGAATAGACTCCAGAAATATAACCACAAATATATGGCCAACTGATCTTTGACAAAGATGCCAAGTCAATTTAATTGGGTCAAGGATATTATTTTCAACACATGATGTTGAAACAAACTAGATACCCATATTT
>NW_007745117.1:14958-15652 GCF_000696425.1 Galeopterus variegatus
TTTTTTTAGATGTAATGAAAGATATTAATATTCAGATTCAGGAAGTACAAATTTTGCTCAGGAAAAATAAAATAAATCCACATTTGGACACAAATTCATAAAATCCAGAATGCCAAAGACAAAATGGTGTTAAAAGCAACCCAAGAGGAAGGCAAATTATCTTCCAAGGAATAGCAATTAGATGGATAGCAGACTTACCAGGAACAACAATTGAAAGCATAAGACAATGGAAGCATATCACCACCTCCAGCAAGGAACAGCTTCAAACTAGAATTCCATATCATTTAAAACATTTTTAGAAACTAGATGGTCGTTATAAAGATATATACATATGTAAAAATTCATAAGCCTATTGTGCACTTAATATGTGTACAGTTTATTGTATGAAAGTTATGCTTCAGTAAAATTGTTTGTTTCTTTTTATAAAATTTGTAATTGTTTTTAAAATACCATATGCATGTGGAAAAAATTCACTTTCAATTAAATTTAAATAAAATTTAAAGTTTTAAAGTATTTCTAAGCATAGGTTTTGAGTTTTTATCACTTGTAGATTCTCACTAAAAGAACTACCAAAGATATACTTTAGAAAGAAAGAAATTTAACTAAAAAAAGTGAGATTTAACAATTGAGAGGAAAGAAAATGGTAAACATATGGGAAAACTAAACAAGGATTGACTCTATCAAACAACAATAG
>NW_007745118.1:0-8157 GCF_000696425.1 Galeopterus variegatus
ATCCCATTTTCTTCTGGCCTGTAGAGTTTCTGTTGAGGAGTCTGCTGTTAGTCTGATAGGGGCTCCCTCAGAGGTGACTTGACACTTTTCTCTTGCTTCTTTTAAGATTCCCTCTTTGTCTTTGAGATTTGCCAGTTTGACTATAATGTGTCTCGGAGAGGACCTTTTTGGGTTGAATATGTTTGGGGATCTTTGAGCATCCTGGATCAGAAAGCCCATGTCTCTACTCATACCTGGGAAGTTTTCTGTTACTATTTTATTAAATAGGTTTTCCATGCCTTTCCCTTCTTTCTCCCCTTCTGGAATACCCATGACTCAAGTGCTTGAGTGCTTAAGATTCTCTGCCAACTCTCTTAGATTTTCTTTGTTTCCTAAAATTCCTTTTTCCTTTTTTTTTTTTTTTTTTTTTTTTTTTTTTTTTTTTGTCCACCTGGGTTATTTTGAAAAGACTATCTTCAAGATCAGAAATTCTTTCTTCTGCTTGTTCTAGCCTGTTGCTTAAGCTCTTGGTTGTGTTTTTATTTCACTAAGTGAATCTTTCAGTTCCACAGGTTCTGCTACATTCTTTTTTTTTTTTCTTCTTGATTTATTTTATTTTCATTTTTATTTTTATGTGTGTATGACTATATTCTTTGTTTTTGTGAAATTTATTTATTTATTAGTTTTTTTCCCTTACATTCTAAGATGTTGCAGAGCAGTGGGAAGGGGAGGTTGAGGGGGAAGGGAAACAAAGGTGAGGATAGGGAAACAGAGGTGGGGGTGGAATGGTGAGGATGACCCATGACTTGTTCCTTTGCTGGCCTGGTTGTGGAGGTAGGGGGGTATGCCTGAGGCCCACGGGACCCCCACTTTGGCTCAGGATCACATGGGGTTTCTGGAGGCAGCACAGTTGTTGCTGGGCTGGATGTTAACATCAGGGGGCATGGCTAAGGCCCTTGGCACTCCCACTCCAGCTCAGGGAGTCTGAGGAGCTTCTGGCGGTGGGTTGGTAGTCGCAGGGCTGGATGTGGACGTCAGGGGTCAGGTGTGTCTGAGGCCCTTGGAGCCCCATCCTGGCTCAGAGGCCCAGGGGGCTTCTGAAACATTCTCTTTTAAGGTATTAATCTCTTTCTAAATTTTCTCCTTCATATCCTAGATTTTTTTTTCATTTCCTTATGTTCTATAACTGAGTTTTCTTGTATCTCAGTGAGTTTCCTTAAGATTGTTGCTCAGAATTCCTTTTCAGTTATTTCAAGGGTTTCCTGCTCTATAGGTTCTGGTATTTTAGAATTATTATAATGTTTTGGTGGTATCATATTTTCTTGGGGTTTTGTACTTCTAATACCTCCGCATTGATGTCTGGTCATCTGGTAGAGCAGTTGCTTCTTCTATTACTCTGGAGTAGACTTTGAGGAGAGAGCCATCCTCTTCTTTTTTCAGTCTCCACTGGTGACTCTCTTTGTGTCAATGCAGTTGAGTTTCTGGTAGGCCACTTCCATTGTAGCTATGGCTACTGCTGTAGTAGTGAGCTGCTTTTGTGGCAGCCATGGCTATGGCAGTGGCTATGGCAGGTCACTGATGGAGTTTGGATGTGTCGTCCCCTCTAGAACTCATGTGGAAATTTGATCCCCAATATGGCAGTGTTGGAAACTGACTGAGTCATGGAGGTGGATCCCTCATGAATGGATTAGTGCTTTCCCTGGGGGCGGGGCCTGAGTGAGTTTTCACTCTATTAGTTCCCGTAAGAGCTGGTTGTTTAAAAAGACCCTGGCACTTTTTCTCTCTTTCTCTTGCTTCCTCTTGCCATGTGATCTGCTTGTACCCACCAGCTGCCTGCTGCTTTCTGCCATGAATAGAAGCAGCCTGAGGCCCATGCCAGATGCAGCTGTCCCAGAATCATAAGCCAAATAAACCTCTGTTCTTTATAAATTACTCAGTTTCAGGTATTTCTGTTATAGCAACACAAAATGGACTAAAACAGTCACCCACATAGAAGTGGTTGTTTTGGCATGCTCCTTGCCTGCGTCCAGGTGGGGGGTGCAGCTGTTGGCTTCACACCAAATTTCTTTTGTTGAGAGTTTGTTCAAAAGTTTTGCCCACACTTTTATTGAGTTGTTTTCTTATTGTTGTATTTTGAGATTTCTTTACATATTCTGAAAATAAATCCTTTATCAGAAATATGTTCTACAAATATTTTCTCCTAGTCTGTGGCCTGATTTTTCATGATCTTAATATTATCTTAAGAAGAATAGAAATGATTCATTTTGATTGAATTCAATTCATCAATCTTTTCTCTTGTGAGTCATGTGTCCTATCTAAGAACTCTTGGCTTAAGTTGTTTTTATTGTTTAATGATAGTTCACGGATCTCTTTCCCCTACTATCTCACATATTCATTCTTTGGTATTCCAGCCCATGGATTACACCACAATTAAATGTGCTTATAGAAGAATATTCCACAGAGGAAAGTAGATCATAATATATCGTTCAGTAGGAAAAGCAGTCTATAAAATTACATGCACCATTTCACAGCTATCAGATGGGTACAGAGATAAAGCCTGACAATACCAAGGTATGGCAGGGGTGTGGAGCAATGGAAACCCTCATGCCCTACTGGTGGGAGGTAACTCAGTGCAGCCACTTGGAAGCACAATTTGCCATGTGCTCAGGCTGTCAATACAGATACATGTCCCAGGAGGAGCACCCTAGGAAACTATTGCTCAGTGACACACGGGGGCTCAGGCTGGCAATACAGATACATGTCCCAGGAGGAGCACCCTAGGAAACTATTGCTCAGTGACACACGGGGTCCCACATTAGGTAATAATCACGGTTTCATTAGGAATAACAAAATAATTGAATTGAACTAAATATCCCTCTGCCAAAGGCTAGATAAAGAGTGATATAATTACGTGATACAATGCTACATGGCAGTGAAAAGAAAATGACCTTAGTCACAAGATGTACATGTGTAATTTAGACAGATCTGGAAAACGTAGTGCGTAAACAGGACATTGCCTCAAGCATAATAGCATCCATTTAGGTTTTGAGAACACAAAAATAGTATACATTGTTTACATACCTATCAGTATATTTACCTGTGGGCATGAAGGGAGAGAAAATGAGAGTGGGACAGAGTGATGAGTGATACTGACACTACCTGTAGTATTTCATTTCTTTAAAATTCTAGGATGAGGGCTGGCCAGTTAGTTCAGGTGGTTAAAGTGAGTCATTATAACACCAGGTCTAGGGTTCAAATCCTCGTACAGGACAGCTGCAAAAAAAAAAAAAATGAAGTTTGTTAAAAAAAATTAAACAGAAAATAAAATAAAAATCTTGGGCAAATATGCAAAATGTTGACATGCCCATTTGACATGATGGATCTAAGGGAGTGTATTATATTGTCCTGATGAGTAAAGTAAAATTTAAAATAGTTTAACTTAGGGAACGTTGCTTTTTTTTGTGGCTAGTAAACCCACCAAAAAAAAAGAAAAAATGCATCTATATATGCAGTAAAATGACTGGGGGAAAAAAACCTGCAAAATGTAAGCTGTGGTTTTTGCCTCTAGCTGGTGAGAATACCAGCAACATTTATTTCTCCCTTTTGCCAATACGTACTTTCTAACTTTTCTCTGAGGGACGCGCTGTGCTTGTTTAATAAAAACAAACAAAATACACAGAGGCCTGTTGGTTCTCTGGGTCACAGTCTCTGCAGGGCCCCAGGTTCCAAACGAGATCTGCGCTCTGAGCTGGCCGGTTCATCCTTAAAGTCCTGGAGTGAGTGCCAGACGCAGTGCAGAGGCAGCTGTGAGCTCCCCAGGCCTGAGAAAAGATGGGTGAGGCTGATAAACCAGGCTGGGTATAGCCAAGAGGGTGGGCAGCCCCCACCCTGGTCCCCTCAGCCTCTGTGGTGGCATAGTCAGGACACTCCCATTGTTCAGAGGGTAAACTGGGGCCAGTGAGGATACCTCAGGTAGAGACAGCATTGTCCAAAGCCTGTCTGGCTAAGATTGGGTGCTGACATGCTGGGTGACTTGGGACAATTCCCAGTGCATTTCTGGGCCAATTTCTCTGGCAGCCCCATGTGGAAATAATCCTCCTTCCTGCTGCACCTTTATCTATCACAGGATCGGAATGACATTTTCATGCAAAGAAAGGCTGGGTCTTCCAAATAATAGCAAAGATAATAATAACAGCTACCACCTATTGAGCACTTATGTGCTAAACACTTACCTGGCATCTTCTCATCCTGCCCTCCTCTGACTGACTGCATTTTCCAAAAATGGTCACAAGGACATCCCCAACCCACAAGCTCTTCTGGAATCTTACCACTCCCCATTGTATTAGTCCATTGCTTATAACAGAGTGCCTGAAACTGGGTAATTTAGAAGAAAACAAAATTCATTTCTTACAGTTCAGAGACTGGGAAGTCCAAAGTCCAGGGAGCATATCTGGTGTGGACCTTGTCCTTGGTGACTCTACACAGTGATGCAGGGTGTCACATGGCGAGGATGGGCTGAGCACGAGAGAGCTAACCTGCTCACTCGCTCTCCTTAACAGGCCATCAGAACCATCCCCGTTACTCCACAAATGGACCAGTTCATTCACAAGGGCACAGTCCTCTCAATCTAATCCCCTCTTAAAAGGCCCCACCCTTCAATTACCATAACAGGATTTCCCAGCCTCTTAACACTGTTACAATGGGGGTTAAGTTTCCAATACATGAACTTTGGGGAAACACTTCTAACTCATAGCACCCATCAAGTGGTAAAGTCTCTCCCCCCACCCCTTGAACTTGAGTGGGATTTTGTGACTGCCTCAATGAATAGAATGCAGGGGGTGTGACCCTGCATTATTCCTGAGGATAGGCCATAAAGGTCATATGCCTTCTGTCCAACTCTCTCTCCTGAGATGTTCACTCTTGAAGCCAGCTGCCATGCCGTGAGGAACCCTGACCACATGAAGAGCCCGCATGTGGTTGTCCTGCTGATAGCCCCCACCGAGGTCTCAGATTCATGAGTAGATGAGCTTACAGATGACACCAGACCCAGCCTCAAGCTGTTCCTGCTGAGCTGTTCCCCATGGACCTGGCCAAAATAGCAGATTTGTCTTTAAAATGATGATGTCATTTTCTTCACCCACTAAATGTTGGGCTACGTTGTTTCATAGCACTGATAACTGGAAGACACCTGCCGACCACCACCACCTTGCCAATGAGAGACTGTTCTCCCCATTTTATAGATGAGGAAACTGAGTCTCATCTATTAAGGGGAATCAACATTCAGAGCCACGAATATGAGGTTCTTAATTGCTGGGCCAACATCACAGGGTGACCCCAAAACCGAGATTCAGGATGCCTCTGATCCATCAGTTCTTTCATGGCTGTGGGTTTGGGTGGTTGAAAGGGTGGTGGGGGAAACAGCTGACAAACAGACTGCTGTCTTGGGTGATAAGACTCGCAGGGACACCGTGCTGCTTGCTCCACAAGATTCACCCCCTAACTTCCTGGGCACATGACAGGTCATCCCCCAGGGCTGTCAGCAGCGACAGAGCTTCCTGCCAGGACCTCACCAGGCTGCCATCAGTGGCTCTGTGAACAAGAGCTAACCAGCTCACATGCTCTCCTTAAAAAGCCATCAGAATCACCCCCATTATTCCATGAATGGACCAGTCCATTCACAAGGGCACAGTCCTCTCAATCTAATCACCTCTTAAAAGGCCCCACCTTTCAATTACCATTCATAACAGGATTTCCCACTCTCTTAACACTGTTACAAGGGGGGTTAAGTTTCCAATACATGAACTTCGGGGAAACACTTACAATTCATAAAACCCACCAAGAGGTGGAGTCTCTTCCTCCTGCCCTTGAACTTGGGTGGGACTTTGCGACTGCCTCTGTGAATAGAATGCAGGGGATTTGACCCTGCATTATTCATGAGGCTAGGACATAAAGGTCATACACATTCCGTCCAACTCTCTGTCTTGAGGTGCTGGCCCATGAAGCCAGCCACCATGCCGTAAGGAAGCCCTTGCAGCATAAAAAGGCCACGTGTGGTTGTCCTGCAGATAGCCCCCACTGAGGTCTCAGATAAATGAGTAGATAAGCTTTCAGGTGACTGCAGACCCAGCCTTAAGCTGTTCCTGCTGAGCTGTTCCCCATGGACCTGACCAAAATAGCAGATTTGTCATTAAAACGATGATGCCATTGTCTTCACCCACTAAACGTTGGGCTACGTTGTTACACAAACTGGGAACTGAACAACACCCACCAGGCACCACCACCACCTTGCTGAGAGATTGTTCTCCCCATTTTATAGATGAGGAAACTGTGTCTCATCTTAAGGGGAATCAACATTCAGAGCCACGAATATGAGGTTCTTAATTGCTGGGCCAACATCACAGGGTGACCCCAAAACCGAGATTCAGGATGCCTCTGATCCATCAGTTCTTTCATGGCTGTGGGTTTGGGTGGTTGAAAGGGTGGTGGGGGAAACAGCTGACAAACAGACTGCTGTCTTGGGTGATAAGACTCGCAGGGACACCGTGCTGCTTGCTCCACAAGATTCACCCCCTAACTTCCTGGGCACATGACAGGTCATCCCCCAGGGCTGTCAGCAGCGACAGAGCTTCCTGCCAGGACCTCACCAGGCTGCCATCAGTGGCTCTGAGAGATGCCCAGGTAAGGTCCTCAGGGATGTGGACAGCACAGTGTGGGAGGCCTGGGCCTTGCTAGAAGCTGCCCTACTGGCCACCCTCAACTATCACCCTGGGTGCTGAAATGCACGAAACTGCAAAGGGAGGGGCAGAGGGAAGTGCTGGGTTGTGGGGATGACAGCCAGGAGTGGGGGACTCACTGGTGACAACCCTCCTCTTTTGGGTTCTGATACCTAAGGAGCCCAAACGGGGAAGTGGCCCTCCAGGAATGACCCCGTTTTCCCAGCCATCATTCCCAGGAGCAGGTTCCAGTGTGTGACTCTGGGAAAGTGGCCTCCCTGTCTAAGTATCAGTTTCCTAATGAGCTAAGCATGAGATAAGGACCCATGTAAGGACCCATGGCGTCTCCTGTTACTCTGAGGCTCAACTGGCTCAGAGAATAAGTTAGATCCACCTGGTGAGTGACCAGGAGGGAGGCAGTGGGCAGTGGACAGGTACTTTGTGCCACCAGCACCCATCCCTTTCTGGTCCCTCTGTTCCAGGTTTCTTTGAGAACCACCCTACCCCACACCTAGTCCCTTTGGTTCCCATGAGGCTGACCCCATTACAGGGCCCCAGTCTGACCATCCAGAGTACCCCATCCCTATGGCCATACTAGTTGGCTCAGAAGTGGCCATAGTGACTTAAATCAGAACTCTGCCCAGAGCAGTCAGTAAAGAGGTTGTAGATTGGAGCTGCTGCCACCAGCGGCAGTGGTAATGGTGGTGGGAATTGTCAGAGAATGAAGCCAATAGAGGTAAAGAAGGGTTCAGAGCAGGAGAAAATACTCCTAATATCACTCAAGTACCTGGACCTAATGATGCGTGAAGCTAGATACCCCTAAACTCTGCACTTAGTTCCCTTTTTGGCCAAGCTATTTGAGCAAGAGCCAAATTCTAAACATAAATATAAGCATATTCTTCGTGTTCTGCCTCCCTGGCAGCATCACGCTGGCAAAGGACATGGTTTGCTTTCGTTTGTGGAGGAAAGACACTGACAACCCAAACGGAAACTTCCTGCTGCCCCTGCCCTGGAGAGGAAAGGGTGACTTCTTCGGTCTCTGCTTTGGGACTGCAGCTCCAGCCCCCACCCGATGGTGGAGACCAGTCATCCAACAAACACTTCTGAGAGCGCCCCTAAGACAGGCAACAGACAGAGAAATGGAAAGTTGCCCACTGCCCTGGAAGGGTGGTCAGTCCACGGGGGGATAACGGCCCACCAGCGAGCCTTAATAATATTACTGGGTAAGTGCTTTGGTGGGGGACGCATAGGGTGAGGACGCTGGGCTCACAGAGGAAGGGGGCCTAGTCCCACTGAAGGAGGAGGGAGAGGTGAGGGAAGGCTTCCCAGAGGAGGTGATGCCTGAGATAAGACACAAAAGGCAGGCAGAAGGAAGCAGGTGACTACATATCAAAGGGAGTTTTCAAGCAGCAGCTATGGCAAGGGCACAGGTACTGAGGCTCAGAAGGCAGAGAGCACGTGTGAG
>NW_007745118.1:9643-10166 GCF_000696425.1 Galeopterus variegatus
ATGACAGCTGTCATTCATTGAGACCTGAGTGGCTATGGAAGAAGCCTGGCTGCCTGAAGCCACCATCCTGGAGACACCACCTGAAGAGACCATGGGGGCACATCCAGGTGCTGACAGGTGAAGGAAGAAGACTTTGCGATGAACCCAGCTCGGCACTGTCTCACTGCAACCTCATGACAAACATGAGCAGAACTGCCCAGCTGAGCTGCTCCTGAATTCCTGACCCACAGAAACCCTGAGAGATAAGACATGATTGTTTTTGTTTTCAGCCACTAAGCACTGGGGTAATTTGGCAGCCATAGTAACTGGAACTCTAATGAAAGGTGGGGACAGGGTGGTGGACAACAGTGCTCTGCACACACACAGCAGCAACATGTGCAAAGGCCCTGGGGTGAGAAGGAGGGGCCGAAATGGAGGTGCAGAAGTTGGCATGGGCCGGCCCGTGGCTCACTCGGGAGAGTGCGGTGCTGATGACACCAAGGCCCCGGGTTCAGATCCCACATAAGGATGGCCGGTTAGCTCA
>NW_007745118.1:10520-12961 GCF_000696425.1 Galeopterus variegatus
CCACTGAAACTGTAATGACGGCCACCATTTATCCACTCAGGGCTCACCTGTGCCAGGCACTCTGGTAAACTCTCGACCTGCAAACACACTTCCTCCTCACAAGGTGGGACGTGGCGTGACCCCATTTACAGTGGAGGTGGTGGAGGCAGAGCTGGGCAGGTGGAGCTCTGAGCACGCGGGGGGACATGGCGAATGCTGGGGCTGATAACCATCTGCTTTTCCTTTTCCTGCCAAAGCCACACGCCTGCTTTGATGTTCTCAGTCCCCCAGATGAGCCCCTTGTTCATCGCTGGCTCCGAGCAGCCTGCACAGTTCAAAACTCCACTAGGATTCGAGGAAAAGCAAGGGAAAGAAACAATAGCCAAGTCCAACCTGGCGCCCACGCTGGGAGAACAAGCGGGAGAGAGAAGTCGGCCCCGCTGAGCACCTGAGCACGCAGCTGAGCAACCAACTCCTGGGCACCTCACGCCCAGTGACCACAGTCCCCAGAGACATATCCCTGCCCTCGCACAGTTTACGTTTCAGTGGTTTGGGGGAGGGGAGACACAGTAATAATTGCAACAATAGAAAATAAAAGTATTTATTTAGTTCTCACCCTGCACCAGGACAGCTCTCACTTACATAATTTTCATGCCCTATGAAGCGGGTGGTACTATTGTTCTCACTCAAGAGGAAACGGGGGCACAGAGAGGTTAAGTGACTTACCCAAAGTCACACAGCTGCTAAGTAGTGAAGCCAGGATTTAAGCCAGTAAACTGGAAATTCCTCAGTCCCACACCAAGGACTCACACGCATTCCTCATGCAAGAGATGGCGTTTACAGCTCAGGAAAGGGAGCCCCAGCAGGCGAAGCTGCCCACCCAGGGTCTCACAGCCTGCCCTGGGGAGTGGGACTTAGAGCCAGCTGCCCCAGACTCCAGGCAGGGCTGACCGAGACACTGCCACGCCCCAAGCCCTTCTCCCCACAATTCTCCTCCCCCCACCAGCCCCAGGCAGCCCCAGGACATGACAACTCTCATTACTGTCACAGACACAGAGCCAGGGCCACCCCAGGGCATAATGTCCCCAGGCCCCAAAGGAGAAAGGAGGACAGGAAGCTACTCCTGCCTGGGCACCCACTTCCCTGCCTTGGAAGGACTTTCTGTGTCTCTAGAAATGACTGGATTTGCTGCCTCCTCCCCAGCCTCACCCCAGTGCCCCCTCCCCTCCCTCTGCTCTCAGGGGGTCACTTCTCTTCTGTTCCAAGTCCCCACATGTAGGCAGGGGTGGGGTGGGGGTGGGAAGAGGAGGGAATTGGGAGGCATAAGGAGATGAAACCTGAGATCCAGACTTGGGGGGCAAGGGCTGTGGGTGGAGAGAAGGAGAGGGACAAGAGACGGACAGGAAGAAAGAGCTCAGATCGGGTCTGGTGTCTGTGTGTGAGCGAGTGTGCACGCGTGTCCGCCGTGGTGTGTGGTTTCTTTCCTCCCGTCTCACAGGGAGGTCAGGGCCCCTCTGCATGATCGGAGGTGCCACAGGTGAAGCAGGAGAAGCAAGGCACTGCAGGGACAGGGCAGCCTGGGGGCAGGAGGGAGGAGGAAGGGAAGGGGAGAGAAGAGACATGACAGGGAGTCTGGGGGTGGGGGAGCAGGAGGCGGTGAGAGGAAGGCCAGCAGCTGTGGGATTTGCAGCAGGTATTAATAGCTGCCCAGACAGAGCATACCAAACCAGTTTGCAGCTGCAGCTGATGTGTGGGTAGGACTGACCCTGTCAGCCCAGAAGGCGACACTTCCTGGCTACAGCAGGGCAGTGGGCAGGCACAGCCCTGGGAGCTCTGACCAGGCACCCCTCGCCATCACCACAACTCTGGAGGCTCTCCCGGCCAGCTATGCTACTGGGCATCCTCCTCATGCTGGCCACTGTGACTGTGGCACAATGGAGGGGACAGGAAGTGGGTGGGCACCACTGGATAAACCAAATCCAGCATGGCCAGTGCAGCTACACCTTCGTGCTGCCCAAGCCTCAGCCCTGCCTGCCAGAGCCTGAGGACTCAGGGGTCTCTAACAGCCTCCCGAGGGATTCCCAGGACCCTGGGCTGCACCCTGGGGATGGACAGGCCCAGCGAGTGCGACAGCTGGAGCAGGTGCTGGAGAACAACACGCAGTGGCTACAGAAGGTAAGGGCGGGGCCCGCAGGGGCCAGAGTGCGACTTTGGGGTCCATCATGATTGGCTGGTGGAGCATCCACCCCAGACACCTTCCCTGGGGACAGAGGGCCAGGCTCTTATTTGGACAGCTAAAGAGAGGGGCAGGGCCTGAGGCCACACAGCAGGACAGGTCAGCATCAGGACCGGACACCTGGCTACCTAACTGCCATTCATTCATGCATCCAATTGGAAGACATTGAGCAATGGCCACAGGCCAGGTCCAACCTAGGTGCTGGGATACAGCAGTACAGAGAACA
>NW_007745118.1:14824-15270 GCF_000696425.1 Galeopterus variegatus
GTGCACACGCTCACGTGCACAGTCACATGCATGTTCACACGCACACCCACCTCCTGTCTTCCTTCCTGCCCCGACCACCGCCTCCAACCCTCACTACCATTTTCCCCTAGTCCCTTGCCCACCTGCCCCTCCACCCACCTTCCCTACAACCCTCCAGCCTGCAATTCCCACCCCTGTGCCCCCCTTGCAGGAGCTCCTGGCCTCACACACTGGAGCCCACCCTGATGGGGGCGCCATGCTGTGCTGTAGTCTCTGTGCGTCTCTCCAGCAGCTGCCTCCAAATCCAGGGGACAAGTCCACCCTCGCCTCTTCCTCCTCGAGCCCCATCTTCCCCTGGTCCTGGTCCTCCCGCCAGAAGAAAGACCTCCGACTTCAGTGACAAACAGAGGAGAGAGGCCCCTCAGCCCAGCCCCGCACCTGCAGATGCACCTGAGCGTCCACTGTCC
>NW_007745119.1:0-239 GCF_000696425.1 Galeopterus variegatus
TGACCTTAAATGAATGTTCAGAGCAGATTTCAAAACTGAGAAGAGTAATAGAAATCAGTTAAGAAATCAGCAACACAGAATTAATCAAATAACTTTTACATATTATGCATGCACATACATACAAATGGCAATTATAGAGGCATCAAACATGATAAATGATTTGTGTAAATAAAATTTTAAAATATTCTTAACCCTTTTACCACAGCTTCGTATCCTCCTCTGCTATGGGAGGCCCAGGT
>NW_007745119.1:5460-6443 GCF_000696425.1 Galeopterus variegatus
GCCTCCCCACCACCATGTGTGCTGTGGGAGCAGCCCTTAGTGCGGACACACTTACCATGCTATCTGTGGTGCTGCACCGCGGGAGTACGTTTGACTCCTAACCTAAGTGGTTTCAATCTTTAGCAGTAAGGCGTCATTTGCCTCTACCACGAATCGCCCACATCACCTGCTGGCTCTCACGACCGGGACTGTGGCCCGCTCGGGCGCGGGCAGAAGCAGGCAGGTCTTCAGCTGCCCGCACATAGGCACCTGGTCCCGGCCGCCACCCTCCGTGTCTCCGCGCACAGCTGAGAGAGAAAACCGACGGCGCCCAATAACTGCACCCTGGCAAAGGTGCCACGGCCCGCCGCTCTCCACGCCCGGGACTGCCGCTCTCCACACCCGGGACCGCCGCTCTCCACGCCCAGGACTGCTGCTCTCCGCTGCGCGGCGCAGGAATGGGAGAAGCCGAGGGTACCCCATACCGGCGCCCCGGCCCGCTGCTCTCCACGCCTGGGACTTCCACTCTCCACGCCCCAGCGCTCACGATAAACGGGGAGACTCACCAGGCCTGAGACGTCCAAAGAGGATGGAGAAGCGCGTGGACACAGCAAAGTTCTCCACCTCCGGGGAACCTGCTTCTTTCCTTCAGATACATCTGCGGAGCAGCTTTACCCGTTGCTGTCTTCACTCCACACCTCAGGAAAACAGCAGAGCGGCAGCGAAGACCAGCAGCACAATCCACCCTTGAATCCAGTTTAGCAGAAGAGAAAATGCTGAGTGTGGGCTTGCTCCGCCCATTTATAGACTCGGTATTCAAATGAGGGCTCCTGGAAGATGCGTTCTGATTGGATAGTTTCACTGCTGTTATCAACCAATCAGAAAACAAAAGGTGGAGCCGGCTCTGTGAAGAGCACTTTCAATAGACCTTCACCCCTGGGTGCCGGTGTTTTTGTGGAGGTCGTTGTCATGACCATAAAAGAAAACCTCAAGATCATTGAGCC
>NW_007745119.1:11739-12565 GCF_000696425.1 Galeopterus variegatus
ACAAGTTTCTCTGTGAACATAAAATTTTCACTTATTCTGAGTATGTACCTAGAAGTAAAATGGTTATGTGATGACTCTGAGTTTAGCACTTTGAGGAACTACTAGACTGCTTTCCAAAGTAGCTGCACCTTATCACATTCCCTCCAACAGAATGTGAAGATTCAGTTTTATTGCATCCTTGCCAACAATTCTTTATTGATTTTCTTAGTGGTTACAGCCATCTTAGTGTGTGTGAAATGCTGTGCTGTGGTTTTGCTTTGTATTTGTCTGAGCATCTTTTCATGTACTTATTAGACAGTTGTATATCTTATTTTGGAGAAATGTCTGTTCAGATCTTTTGCCCATTTTTTAATTGGATTGTTTGTCTTTTTATTGTTGAGTTGTAAAAGTTCCTTAAATATTCTAGATTTAAGTCTCTTATCAACTTAATGATTTGTAAAAGTTTTCTGCCATTCTGTGGATTGTCTTTTCACTTTCCTGATGGTGTTCTTTGAGAACAAAAGTTTCTAATTTTGATGATGTCAATTTTCTTTCTTTTGTTGTCTGTGCTTTTAGTGTTACAGTTAAGAAACCATTAACCAATCCAAGGTTACAAAGATTTGCATATATATTGTATTCTAAGAGTTTTGTGATTTGGGGCTCTTTCATTCAGTTCTTTGATTCATCTTTACCCAATTTTTGTGTGGTGTGATATAGAAGTCTTTCTTCTTTTGTATGTAGATATCCAGGCATTTCAGCCTCACATGTTGAAAAGACTATTGTTTACCATCGAATTTTCATGGTGCCCTTTTCAAAAGTAAATTTGCTATAAATGTGAGGGTTTTTT
>NW_007745119.1:13236-14225 GCF_000696425.1 Galeopterus variegatus
GCAGTCTGCTGCCCCTGGAATCTGGATATCTGGATATTCACATCACAGAAAACATAGGGTCTAGGATGTTTGAAAGTATCTCCTCAAATCAAACTAAACAGGTAGAATTACTTAGGTTACTTTATTTTACTTTTTACTGAAACATGCATTATACATATTTTGGGGGTACAGAGTTGACCATCAATATTTATGTACAATATGCGATGATCAAATCAGAATAATCAGTAAATACATCATTGCTATCATTTTTTGTGTCTATTAACTAATTTTTCCCTAAGCTCCCTTCCCCTCTCCTTTTCCCACCTTTAGTAACCACAGTTGTTCTCTCTTTCTGAAAGTTCAATATATGATTGTGATTGTCCTTTCTTTGCTTTTATTTTCCTTCCTTCCTTTCTGTCTCTTTGTCTTTCTCTTTCTTTCTTCTGACCTTTCTCTCTTTCCTTCCTTCCTTCCTTCCCTTCTTCCTTCCTTCCTTCCTTCCTTCATTTTTTTCTTTTGCTCCCATTTATAAGTGAGGGCATGTGGTATTTATTTCTCTGAACCTGGCTTATATCAGTTAACATAATTTTCTCTAAGCTCGTCCATGTTTTTATGAAAGCAGAATTCTATTCTTTTTTATGGCTGCATAGTATTCTATTGGGAATATATGCTACATTTTCCCTGCCCGCTCATTGCTCACTGGAAATTTAGTTTGGTGCCATAACTTGGCTATTGTAAATAGAGCTGTGATAAACATGGCAGTGTTTGTATTCCTTTAACGTGATGATTTCCGTTCCTTTGGGTATGTACCCAGCAGTGGGATTGCTGGATTTTGTTGTAGTTCTATCTGCAGCTGTTTGAGAAACCTCCATACTGTTTTCCGTAATGGCCGTACTAATTTACAGTCTCACAACACTGTATGGGGGTTCACATTTCTCCACATCCTCACGAGCATTTTTTATTCTCTTTTTGATAATTGTGAGTCAAAAACTACAATTGTCCATTGAGGT
>NW_007745119.1:14554-15267 GCF_000696425.1 Galeopterus variegatus
CCCCTCTCCCTTTCCCACCTTTAGTAACCACAGTTGTTCTCTCTTTCTGAAAGTTCAATATGATTGTGATTGTCCTTTCTTTTCTTTTCTTTTCCTTCCTTCCTTCCTTTCTGTCTCTTTCTCTTTCTTTCTTCTGATCTTTCTCTCTTTCCTTCCTTTCTTTCTTCCTTCCTTCCTTCCTTCCTCCCTTCCTTCCTTCCTTCCTTCTTTCTTTCTTTCCTTCCTTCCTTCCTTCCTTTTCTTTCTTTTGCTCCCATTTATGAGTGAGGGCATGTGGTATTTATTTCTCGGAACCTGGCTTATATCAGTTAACATAATTTTCTCTAAGCTCATCCATGTTTTTATGAAAGCAGAATTCTATTCTTTTTTATGGCTGAGTAGTATTCTATTGGGAATATATGCTACATTTTCCTTACCCGCTCATTGATCACTGAAAATGTAGTTTGGTGCCATAACTTGGCTATTGTAAATAGAGCTGTGATAAACATGGCAGTGTTTGTATCCCTTTAACATGATGATTTCCGTTCCTTTGGGTACGTATCCAGCAGTGGGATTGCTGGATTGTGTTGTAGTTCGATCTGCAGCTGTTTGAGAAACTTCCATACTGTTTTCCGTAATGGCTGTACTAATTTACAGTCTCACAACACTGTACGAGGGTTCACATTTCTCCACATCCTCACAAGCATTTGTTATTCTCTTTTTGATAATTGTGA
>NW_007745120.1:0-1754 GCF_000696425.1 Galeopterus variegatus
CGGGAGAGTGTGGTGCTGATAACACCAAGGCCATGGGTTGGGATCCCATATAGGGATGGCCAGTTAGCTCATTGGGTGAGCGTAGTGCTGACAACACCAAGTCAAGAGTTAAGATCCCCTTACCAGTTGTCTTAAAAAAAAAAAGAAAAGAAAAGAAAAGGAGAGTGAATGCTTGGAGCAATGGGAAAGAATTTAGTTTTTGGACTTCAATTATCACCTTCTGCTCACTCCACAACAGGTCAATGGAACAAAATGAAAAGTCCAGAAATAGACCCATACGTATACAATGAATTGAGTTTTTACAAGGGAGCCAAAGTGATTCAGTGGGGAAAGGGTTTTCTTTTCAGAAAAGGTGCTAGAAAAATTAGATATTCATTTGGGGGAAAAGTGAATTTTGACCCTTATCTCATTTCATATATGGGAATTAACTCAAAATGGATCATAGACTATAGAAGAAGACAAAGGAGAAAATCTTCATGACCTTAGGGTAGGAAAAAATTTCTTAGTACACACAAAACAAAAATTCTAAAAGAAAACAACTTGATAGAATTCTTTCAAATTAAAAGATTTTTTTTCAAAAGGCACAGTTAAGTAAATAAAAAGGCAAGACACAGTCTGGGAGAAAATATTCACAATACCAAATAAAGGACTGGTATCTAAAATATATAAAGAATTCTTATAACTCAGTAATAAGATAAATAATCCAGTTTTTCAAATGGACAAATGATTTGAACAGACATGCCTCAATAGTTGCTATATGAATGCCAATAAACGCATAAGATAGTGAACATCATGAGTCATTAGGGAAGTAGAAATTAAAATCTCAGTGACATACTATACACCCACTAGAATGGCTAAAACTAAACAGACTGACAATAGCTGGTACTGATGAGGATGTGGAGCAATTATAATGCTCATACATTGCTGATGGGAAACAGTTTGCCAGTTTGTTATAAATTTAATATACACTTACCAAATGACCCAGCAATTTCACCCTTACCTACATATTTACCCAAGAAAATGATACCCTATGTTTATACAAAGACCTATACACTGTTCATGGCAATTTAATTCATAATGGCCCCAAAGTATAAACAATACCATGTGTCCATGAATAAATGAATAGAAAAATTATGGTACACCCGTGTGAAGTACTAATCAGTAATAAAAAAGGAACAATATGGATGAATCCCAAAAATGTTATGCTAAGTGAATGAAGCTAGACAGAGTATGTATTTTATGTCTCCGTTTATATAAGATTCCATAAAAGGCAAATCTATAGTAACAGAAAGCAGATCAGTGGTTGCCTAGGGCCATGGTGGTGGTAGTGGGAGTCAACTGCAAAGAAGAAATAGACAACTGAGGTAACAAAAAAATTACAAATTATATGGGTTAATGAAGTAAATAAGGCAGGCAGCAGTATGTACAGAGACCCTAAATTGGAAAAGAATACTGGTGGAGTATAGTGAGCAACAGGAAAGTAGGTAGGCGAAAGGGTTGGGAGATAAGGGACAGATTCTCTGGGAAGAGTCATGTCCTTCAGAACTTGAGAGGGAACGGACCCTAGAGCACAAGTATAGACCCTTCAGTGAGAGGGGGTAAGAAGGAGAAGCTGGGCAAATGAGTATGCCTGGTGGTTGAAATGTGAGAGAGTTTACGTTAGATATTTTCCTGTTTGTTTGAATTTATTTTCTTTTCTATATAAGGTAAGGCTGTCACCTGAAAGAGGGTAGGAGTTTGAGAAGACAAACATG
>NW_007745120.1:2168-4765 GCF_000696425.1 Galeopterus variegatus
GAGAAGCTGGGCAAATGAGTATGCCTGGTGGTTGAAATGTGAGAGAGTTTACGTTAGATATTTTCCTGTTTGTTTGAATTTATTTTATTTTCTATATAAGGTAAGGCTGTCACCTGAAAGAGGGTAGGAGTTTGAGAAGACAAACATGCAATATTCTTTCTGGGAGGGGATGGCAAAGTATGTGCCTACTAAATAAACTTTGTAAGATGACTGAGGCACTCTTGATACTCATTTGAGGTTTGGGAAGATGAATTTAAAATGAAACCAGTCAGTTTGATCATGTTTTTTCTCTTCTAACATTTAGCTGCTTGGGTAGGAGTCATCAAGATTGAGATTTTGCCTGGCAAAAGTGATGGTGGGAGAGAAGAGAGTGAAGATATTTTTAAGAGTCCTACCAAAATGAACACGAAATCTAGGCTAGAAAAGAAAGGAAATGAAAGTAGGAAGGGGTTCGTGAATAGTAAGAAAATGATGGGGCCTTTGGATGGAGGACACAGAATTATGTGTTGAGGCTACTTATGCAAGTGAAATGATTGGAAAGGACGAAGTAGTATTAGGGTGACTTTCAGGTTTCTGAAATGGAGGTCCATTTATTGAGATAGAGAATTCAGGAGGAGGAGGAGCAGGTTCAGGGGGTAGTATGATGAGTTTAGTTTTGGATAGGCTATGTTTGAGGGACCTGTGGGATGTATAAGTGGATATGTCTCATAGGCAGTTGATTATACAGATCTGAGAGGTATGGGCTATATATAAGTAGAGATTCAGGAATTATTAGCATATAGATAATAATTGAGACATGGTAACAGAAAAGATTATCAGAGAGAATTTGTAGGATAAGGGAAGGGGAGGACATGTGGTTTCATTTTTCATAGTCAGAGTGGTTATGGTGGTGGTTGTTCGTGTTGTATTTTGTTTTTTTCCTTCAGTATTCTGTGTCCTTTTTCAAGTAAGTCCTAGGAAATACAACATAGAATGGTGGTAAGAGCAAAGTTTGAGTCCTTTCTTTGCAAATTCCTGCTATATGCCTTGAGTAGTTAAACTTCTGAGCCTTAATTTTCCAGCTGTTGGGATACCCTTTGTTTTGGCCAGCCACCAAAAACAAAGAAAAACACAATTTTTTTTCAGCTGTTAAAAACAACTGTATAATATGGGCCAGCCACCAAAAACAAAGAAAAACACAATTTTTTTTCAGCTGTTAAAAACAACTGTATAAAGAGGATGAGAAGACAAGCCATAGACTGAGAGAAAATATTTGCAAAAGACCTCTATGATAATGTGCTATTATCCAAAGTATAAAAAGAACTCTTAAAACTTAACAATAAGAAAACAAACAATCTGATTAAAAAATGGGCAAAAGACATGAATGGACAACTTACCAAAGAATGTATACAGATGGCAAATAAGCATATGAAAAGTTGCTCAACTTCACATGTCATTGGGGAAATGTAAATTAAAATGAGATACCACTGCCCACCCATTAGAATGGCCAAAAATCAGAACATCACCAAATGCTGGTGAGAGTGTGGAGCAACAAGAACTCTCATTTATTGCAGGTAGGAATGCAAAATGGTACAGCTACTTGGAAGACAGTTTGGTAGTTTCTTATGAAACTAAACATACTCTTTCTTACGCCACATGATCCTAGTTGAAAACCTTTGTCCACACAAAAACCTGTACATAGGTGTTTATAACAGCTTTATTCATAATTGCCAAAACTTGGAAGCAACCAATATGTCCTTCAGTTGGTGAATGGGTAAATAAATCTGATACACCCAGATTATGGAATATTATTCAGCACTAAAAAGAAATGAGCTATTGGGCTGGCCGGTTAGCTCACTTGGGAGAGTGTGGTGCTGATAATACCAAGGTCAAGGGTTGGGATCCCTCTACCAGCCAGCCGCCAAACAAACACCAAGCAAATGAAAATAGAAATGAGTTATCAAGATATGGAAGAACTTAAATACATACTACTAAGTGAAAGATCCCAATCTAAAAAGGCTATATACTGTATGATTCCAACTATATGACCTTCTGGAAAGGGTGAAACAATGGAGATGGTAAAAAGATCAGGGGTTGGGGGAAGGGAGGGATGAATAGGCAGAGCACAGAGGGTTTTTAGGGCAGTGAAACTATTCTGTATGATGCTACAATGGTGGATACATGTCATTATACATTTGTCCAAATTCATAGAATGTACAATAGCAAGACTGAACCCAGATGTAACTCTGGACTTTGATAATTATGTGTCAATGTAGATTTATCGATTGATTTTAACAAAAATGCCACTCTGGTGCAGGTTGTTCATAGAAGGGGAAGCTGTGTTTATGAGAGCATAGTGTATGGGAACTATCTGTACTTTCCACTCAATTTCACTGTGAACCTAAAACTACTCTAAAAAAGAAAGTCTAGGGCGGGCCGTGGCTCACTCGGGAGAGTGCGGTGCTGATAACACCAAGGGCCCAGGTTCGGATCCCATATAGGGATGGCCAGTTCGCTCACTGGCTGAGCGTGGTGCTGACAACACCAAGTCAAGGGTTAAGATCCCCTTACCGGTCATCTTTAAAAAAAAAAGAAAGTCTATTTAGGAAAAGAAAAAG
>NW_007745120.1:5722-9980 GCF_000696425.1 Galeopterus variegatus
GGATCCCATATAGGGATGGCCAGTTCGCTCACTGGCTGAGCGCGGTGCTGACAACACCAAGTCAAGGGTTAAGATCCCCTTACCGGTCATCTTTAAAAAAACAGAAAGTCTATTTAGGAAAAGAAAAAAAAAAGAGCTCTTATAAGGAAACTGCATGGAGACAGGTCAGATAACTCAGGACTACTGGTCTAAACTGCTGGGTCTTTATAGAGGATGGAACTCACTGAGCTAATACTCTAGGATTCTTAGTTCTTTATTGCGATTATAGCTTGCTGCTGCTTAACAGGAAGGTTTTGCTTCCCTTCCTCACCTTCACCACCTCTGTCAAGTTATTCTACAGTTATAGTGAACAATTACAATTGTTGGAAAGACAGAATTATAGCCTGATGAATGTACAGATGTAAATGTCTGGGTTTTTATTTTGCCGGGGGAGAAATGATGAGGGAAAATGCCCAACCCCAATAATTAAAAGGCATTTATTTTGCTATTCTAAGGAAAATTTGAATCTCCCTTCAGTTGTGTTCTTTACTTTGTTTACCTTTACACCCAAGTACACTTGAAAGCTTTTCAAATAGATGCTATATACTAATCTACTTTGAGTCTGTTAGGACCTCCTTCCTCTGTGGATTCTAAAACAATTTATGAAAAGATGGGAGAGGGATCTTGGGTTATATCCATGTATACAAAAAAGCCTGTAAAACTAAGGCAAAGTGATTGGTTTGCTTCTCTAACTGATGGATACGCTCTCCCTTCATTTCTTATTGTGTGCAGATTTGCAGGGGGAGGGGGCGGGGGAAATGGCAAATGTCATTCTTTTTTTTTTTTTCTTCCAACAAAGAGAAGCATAAAACTTCTGGAAATTAATCCTACAGATGTTCTCACATGGGCAAAATTTCATATGTAGAAGAATATTCATTATAGCATTTATCGTGGTGATATACAAATAGCAAAAGATGGGTGATATACGAATAGCAAAAGCAATTTAAATCTTCATTCGTAAGGGACTGGTTAAATAAATATTGGTACATCTGTAAAATAGAACAATGTGCAGAAGTTGAAGAGAGGGAGGCAGCTCTATACCTACTGATAGGGAATGTCTTCAAGATAATGTTTAGGGAAAACAGGGTATATAACTATATGTGTCATATGCTACCATTTGTGTAGAAAAATAAACAATACTCAGACACATATGCTTTTATGCAAAGGATATCTCTAGAAGAATGTGCAAGTAAGATTTCTGTCTAAAGAGGATGATCAAGGTGCTGAAGGAAGAGAGTAGAGAGACTTATTTTTCACAATATATTCTATATTTCTTGAACTTTGTGCCATGAACCTTTGTTACATAGTTAAAACAAATGAACAAATAAAAAATAAAATCTAAATTTAGTAAACCTATTTTGCAAGATTTTATAGGATTAAATGAGTTATGTATATAACTAATGCAGTGTCTGACATACAGGAAGTATATAATAAGTATAGTAAGTATATAATACTTACTAAATGATAGCCATTGTTCTTGCTCGCTCCTTTCCCTTCAATTCTATAATTACTGTTTGGAGAGTTCCCAGGATTTATTTTCTTCACCCAGGCCAAGGATTGTCAACTTGAATGGAGCTATAAACTCTTTGAAATTGTACACCAAATGTTGTGTAAGTATATTCTTATACCACCAGATATCCTAGATTCTAGAGAGAGGGTCTGTGACTTTCATCATATTTTCTAAGGAGGGTCCTATGGTTCTAAAAAGTTAAGACACACTAGGGCCAGCCCATGGCTCACTCGGGAGAGTGTGGTGCTGATAACACCAAGGCCACGGGTTTGGATCCCTATATAGGGATGGCCAGTTAGCTCACTTGGGAGAGTGTGATGCTGACAACACCAAGTCAAGGGTTAAGATCCCCTTACTGGTCATCTTTAAAAAAAAAAAAAGTTAAGACACATTAACCTAAGCTGTTTTGCTATTTTATGTTTTCTTCCACTGGGAAATACTCTATCAGTTTTCTCTTTAATAGCTAGGAAGAGACTATGGGTGGTAGTTTTTCCTCATAACTCTTCTGGATCCAAATGTTTTCTAATTATGTCATATTTTGGGCAAGTAATTTACACTTCCTGGGTCTCAATTTCTTACCTGTAAAATGAAGTGATTGATTTGGATAAACTCAGCATTTCCCTTCATCTTGAAAACGTTTTGATTCTATCTAGATTTACTATGTATTGGCTTTATTTATTTGTTTTGGTTTAGCAGAATTCACTTTTTATTCTCCCAAAAGTTCAGGCTGGTGACCATGAAATGCTGCCTGGATGTATTGGCTTTAAAAATTAGAAATATTGTCCTAGGGCCGGCCTGTGGCTCACTCGGGAGAGTGTGGTGCTGATTTAACACCAAGGCCACGGGTTCGGATCCTATATAGGGATGGCCGTTCACTCATTCGCTGAGCGTGGTGCTGACAACATCAAGTCAAGGGTTGAGATCCCCTTACCGGTCATCTTAAAAAAAAAAAAAAAAAAAGTCCTAAACCAAGAAAACCCTTATGCTAAGAATAACCCTTAGGCAAAGACCTAAATCTGAGCCAAGGGATGAAATTGGAGATTTTATATATACATGTGTCAGAGCACATGCCAGCCTGATTCCATACAGAATAGCCATGATTTATTTTCATACCAGAAATAAATGAGATAGGCATGTGTTAGATGCTCTGGTGGCCCTGTGAGGCAAAGGTGTCATCTCTGTGAAACCTCTCCCTTCTCAAAGTCTTTTCTGTGCTTTGTTTTATAGAAAGGGGAGAAAGTAGATATAACCCTGCGAGTTACAGTTCTACACTGTAAGAATTGCCTGGATCACTACCTGTTACTGATTGCTTTTCATAAATTAGATTTATGACCTACTAGTTTGACTTTAATCTGCACATTTTATCTCAGTTGTACATTTAGTTATTCACACTATCACACAACCCAGTTACTCAGAATCATTTGTCCCAAACCTAGACTGTTGTCATATATGCCTGTTGTTTCAAAAGGCTTTATAGAGGATAAGATCCTTGACCTACAAGGTAGTTCAGGGTTAATGAGACTACATTCAACAAGCACGTGAGGATAAGGGCATTTCACTTAAAAAAATGCAAAGATACCTGGATTTGGGTCTTTAGCTCTCTTATTAGCTGTGATCTTGGGTCAGTCACTTAACCTGTCCATACTTGTTTCCTCAGTTGGGAAATGGTGATAATAAAAGCACCTACTGAAAGAACGATAGGACCCAAGCTGACAGTTCACCGGAGAAGTTCCGCTTTATTTGAGGGTGAAGCATACATTTATAGAGAGCTGAGTTCAGGGAGAGGGTGGTTAGTACGCGGGGCGGTGGCTGATTGGTCGGAAGGGCGGGTGATGATTTTGATGGACCATACTTTGGCGCCGGCGGGAATGTTAGGACCCGGAAGAGAAGCCAGAAAGGCGTCATGTTTTAGGGAATGTCTCCTTTGGGGTTTTATGGGGCCCTACATTCCTCCCTTTTTCCTCTATTGGGGGGTAAGGTCGTCGAGTTCTTTGAGCTACTTCCTGCTAGAGAGGGGCGTTGAGGGGGGAGGAACAGGGAGAAGGAAGCCCTTTATTATACCCCAAAGGAGAGTGGTAAATAGGGTGATTTCAAGGGGGGAGAAATCCATGAAGGTCCCTTGGAGCCATAAGTCAGCCATCTGCTGTGTCCAGTGGGTGTAAGAGGGTGCGGGAGAGATCATCCAGGCATCTGCAGCTATGGTGGTTAGGAACAAGCGCCATCGGTGACTTTCAGTGCATCAGGCATTCTGCAGAGAAGTGAGAGGGGTCCTCCGTGTCCAACAGCTGGTAATTTCTAAGTAAAAGCTGGTTAAAAGGCTTGGAATGCAGGGTAAAAAGAGGCAGGCTATTAAAATAGGCCATACCCAGGTTAGGAGAGGATTTTGGAGAAAGGAAGAAAAGGGGTTAGAGTTGGACGTGGCCCGGAGGCTAGAGGCCAGATTGGTGAGTTTCATGATGTTAGTTTAATAACAATATTCCTTTCCGAGGAAGATGCATGTGCCTCCCTTTTCAGCGGTGAGAAAGTCTAGTGCTCTGCGGTTTTGGAGAGTTACCTTAGCGAGGGAGGTAACTTGCCTTTGTAGGGAGGAGAGGGACTCAGCGGTGGAGGTTAAGGCTCCTTCAAGTTTAGTGTTGATGTACTTGGTTGTTTGGTAAAGAAAGTTTGGCAGCTGTGGGAGTACAGAGAATGACTGGGTAAGGGCCTATT
>NW_007745120.1:14713-15266 GCF_000696425.1 Galeopterus variegatus
CCAACATCTGAAAATTGGCCAGGTCAGCCTTTTGTTTTCGTCGTTCTTTTTCCTCCTCTCTGTTATGGAAGACTTTAAAGACCGCTGATAAAATCTCGGTCTGTGGGGTAGCGGGACCCTGTTCTAGTTTTTTTAACTTAGCCCTAATGTCGGGGTAGGATTGAGCCAAAAAATATGTCATGAGGACATGGCGTACGTCCTCTGAGGTGGGATCTAGGTTGGTGTATTGTTGGAGAGCCTGAGTTAGTCGATTGAGGAACTCGGAGGGAGTTTCTTCCTTTTTTTGGAGGATTTCTGGGACCTTTTGGAAATTGACAACTTTGCAGGCATCCCTTTTAAGACCGGCAATTAGGCAGGAGGCAAATTGGTCTCGGGCCTGGATACCCTGGTTTGTATTATAATCCCAATGGGGATCCTGTTTGGGAACTGCGTGTGGGCCCGTTGGGAAGGCGGGGTTAGTGCGATGGGTTTCATCTGCGTGAGCTTGGGCCACGTCCCAGACTCAGCGGCGCTCTTCAGGAAGGAGGGTGTTAGCTAGTAACATGTAAATGTC
>NW_007745121.1:0-766 GCF_000696425.1 Galeopterus variegatus
AAATCATGTAACTAAAAGCAATATACAATGAAATAAGAAAAATAATCAGGAAAATGAAATCTAATTGATCTCTTGTTGAATTTTAGGATTTGACTACTAGATAAACTAGTGTATAGAATTTATGTCTAAACTATTAAATAAAAGAAACTAAAAATAAAGAATAAGTAAAAAAATATTGAAAATATGCATTATTATAAAAGTAAGAGATATTTGTGTTCTAATTTTTTTTTTCCTTTTTGTCTTTTTCCNGGTGCACTCTCCAGTGCGCCACCGGGCCGGCCCCTATTTTTTAATATGAAATAATTTATAGGAAACAGGATAAAAATTACTATGTAAATTGTCTGCAAGTTGAAACATGCCAATACTAGATAAGGTGTTGGACAGCAGGTGTGTATCTTAGACTCATTTCTCCAGTCTGCTAAGCCTAATTCAGATGTAGGTACATTGCAGGAATGCAAAGAATATATATTTATTGAACAATTGAGTGAAAACTGTAATGGTTTTAATTAATAAAAAAGTGTTTTCATGGTCACTCTTTCAAAGAGAAGTATCTCATGTAACTAACCAGTCTAGAAAAACTTTCATTGAGAGCCTGTCTATGCCCTCTTTTTAACAATCAGTCATTCACCAGGGACCCACACACACTCTTTCTCACCCCAGCACGCTGCTAAATCCTGGGCTCCTGGGGGATTTCAAACGACACTAAGGAGGGCCGGTCCAGTGGCGCACTGCTACAGTGCACCACTTGGGAGCACGGTGGCGCTCC
>NW_007745121.1:2676-3426 GCF_000696425.1 Galeopterus variegatus
CTTTTCTTTTCTTTAGTAAATAAGGTGAACAGAACACCCATCTTGGAGAATGGCACTGTTGACCGCCTCAACCAGGACCTCTCTGCTCCGTTCTTCTTCTCCAATATTTATATCAACAGGCCTCGACGAATCTTAACAGAAAAGTTTTTCTTCAAACCCTTCCCCACTTCAACTCAACTACAACCTTATTTCAAGCTCAAGACATCTATTAATTTACAGTATGCTTCTTGCCTCCAGTTCATTCTTCTGGGGCTCCCTGAGCATTCCACTGTAAGCCCTTTAAATTACTATCACACCCCCATTCTCGACTTGTAAATGTCAAGTCTTGGCACACCCTATCTGTGTACTTTTAACTCAGGCATGTCCTCTGCTATGAGAACACATCACATTTCAAGTTGTGATCTCTTCTCTCTGCATGCAGGATACCTGTGGCCCTGGATAGACTTTTGATTTAATTGGTCTGGGNGGGTGGAGCACGGAGGAAACTCCTCTGATGGTTCTGATACTCAGCAGAGTTAGGAACTCCTGGGCGAAAACACAGCGATTGCTATGGGCTGGGCCCTCAGCCCAAATATCTACCCAGACCCTTTCCCTCAGCTGTTTGTCTTTTCCACCCTTGTCACATCTTCACTTTTGGGTGGGAGAAGTTTCATGAATGGAGCAGAGACTCCATCTGTATCAGATATGGCCTTCTCTGGTTTTCTGCAAGGCCTCCAAACACCTGCCTCTCAGCAACCACCCAATCAAGTG
>NW_007745121.1:5502-5820 GCF_000696425.1 Galeopterus variegatus
TTTTTTAAATGAAAATTATTCAATGAAAAAATGACATAAATGCTCCAAATTAACATGATGTATTTATCTATTTTTTCAATTGATTTGTTTATTTATCTTAGTTCCCACATTAACATGCTATATTTAAAATCTACATAAATGATGAATATATAGAAACAAATAACAAGCTATTGTTTCAGTCTAAAACTGGTAAAGATACCGATAAATATATAATATCTTAAAATCGTGCATTTCAGTGAATAAATTTGATCACCTGTTCCATACTGAGTTCTCAATTATGGTGTCACATCTCAAAATGTTAGACTGTGAGTTTTTTTT
>NW_007745121.1:7767-8367 GCF_000696425.1 Galeopterus variegatus
TTACCAGGTAAGGGACTTGGGGCAAGTTTATAACTTCTCTGTAATTCAGCTTCTCCATCTGCGAAATGGAGATACTGATATTGCTTTTAAATAATTAATTGAAAGCAGTATCCATCAGCATAGTAAGCTCTCAGTAAATGGTTGCTCTTATTAAAAGTTGAGAACAAGTCAATTAATTATCAGCATCTTCCCTTACCTGCCCCATAACACAAATGCTACCAATAAAATGCCTGGTTTTAGAAGTAAGGAGGCTTATACATGTATTTCTAATGTCAGTGGATTTGGGGGCAGGTGTATGGTGTTTAATCCAAAACTCATACTATGAAAATTTAATTTATGTGGAATGCCATGGAATACAGGCAAACATAGCCTCAGGAGTCACTAGTGATTTCTGTACTGGCCGTAGGGGGCTCTCATCTCAGGTGTTTGCTCTCAGAAGCCTGGTTAGTGGCAAAAAGTTCTCTCAGAGTTATTGCTTTCTAAGCAATTCTCAGCTGCAGATCTGTCTTCATTCTTATGTTGACACAATGGCATTGGCATTTTAGGAACTCAGGAACAGCAAAAATAAGACATTTCTTGAAGATCTTATAATATTCAAGA
>NW_007745121.1:10270-10807 GCF_000696425.1 Galeopterus variegatus
CACCAGAATCACACCCATGACCACCCATTATACCACCAAGGAATTAATCAATTCACATGGGCACAGTCTTCAGGATCCAATCGCCTCTCACAGGCCCAAACTATCAATTACCATAATAAGATTTTTCATGCTCCTAACATTATTGTAGTGGCGGTCAAGCTTCAAATGAGTTTTGGGGGCACATTCAAACCACAGTAAGTGGGAACTTACAGATGGGCACAAAATGGCATCCCGTGGCTTAAGGCATGGGAAAGAGAACCAATGGCACAGACACACAGACCATTAGTGGAAAAAGGCACCTAGAAGAGAGTCCAGTTTGATCCATCCCAGATCCATCCACCTTCTCACCCCAACACCTGCATTTTACAGAAGAGCAGGTGGATACGTCGTTTTCCTGGGTTACATAGCCAACCACTGGACAAGCCAGTCAAGGACCCAAGGCTGTGACCACAATCCCAGTCCTGTTTCCCAGGACGCTGGGGTCCCTCAGTGCTTTGAGAATAAAGTAACATTCATTTCAATAAAAATAAGAGGCAA
>NW_007745121.1:12648-12864 GCF_000696425.1 Galeopterus variegatus
AATAGAAGTATAGGGGCTGGCTGGTTAGCTCAATTGGTTAGAGCATGATGCTGATAACATCAAGGTTCAAGGTTCAATCCCTGTACTGGCCAGCTGCCAACAAATAAGTAAATAAAACTAGAAGTACCTGAGTCCATATTGGACTTGGATGGTTAAACACAAGTAAGATCTGACATGATTCTGTGAGGCAGAGGAACAGCTTGGAGCAGAGTCAAC
>NW_007745121.1:15002-15266 GCF_000696425.1 Galeopterus variegatus
CTACATTATGTTTTCATAGTTTCCCTGGTTGAGAAAACTAAAAACTGCCCCAAGTCTAGACTTGTGTGACACAAGAATCTTTAGGGCATTAGGATAAGAGTTAAGATCAATCTGATTGTTTGATATGGGGAACGGTCATGTGTCAGAACATAAATGTGAATCCAGATGCCAATTCAATGAGATTATATGTATAATTATATTATAGTTTGGTGCTCTGACATCAAATAGCTTATTGAGGGTAAAGTCCAGGTTTGGCAGAGGATT
>NW_007745122.1:0-15266 GCF_000696425.1 Galeopterus variegatus
ATACAGACTAGAACAATAATAAGGATAATAGAAAAGTAATGCTGTTAAATTATGATAGACTTTCTGGTCAGCTCTTGAACATTCTCCTGCATGAAGACAGTTTCTTAAAGAGCTACCTTAGACATGAGAGGAAATGGGAAAGTTAAGATAGTTCCCAAAGTCGGAAGAAAATATTTTCTTGTGCCAATGATTCTAAAAGGGTCAAATACATTTCCTGAAAGTGAAGTGGAAGTATTTAGAAAAAATTAAAATCACAAGTGACTTGGAAGGAGCTGTTAATATGTAAAAGATGAACAATCTCAAGATCCCAGAGGCAGCATAGTAGAAACCTCATGAACTTAATCAAAGTGAAATCTTAGAGGACCTCTGATTAATACGTGGAAAAAATAATAGAGATCCAATATTCATGAAAAGGGAAATAAGTTCTTTGCCTGGTAAGAAGGTCACAGGAATGTATATCTGAAATATTAGCATTTCATTTTAGCAAAGTTATAACCAATCAAGTGACATTTACAGAAGAATCTAAAAGTATAATTACTAGAAAGCTTCATGCATTGCTATAGGGCTAAACTTTCTTTTTCACAGTGACATAATTTCATTATGAACTTTGTATAGAGTGCATATCGCAAGGTTGTCAACAGTTATAAATGCTGTAGCTGACTACTTGAGAAAGACTTACTGGAACCCTTGAATATATATATATTTTTTTGACAATTGCATATTTTTTGTATTTCCTGGCCTGGAAGTAATGTTTATCACCTGTATCCATACTCCCCTAATATTGAATATTTTGAGATTCCTGAATTGCTGGATAATAGAATAATTTCTAACCCTTTGAAATTTCTTTCCTTTCTGATTTGGGTGTGTGCTACATCTTTCTGATGGTTTATATGTTTGTTTAAGTGCCATAGTTTAATAGCTACTTTTTTCTTAACTTCTTTATTGAATATAACATATATATTCAGCCTCATATTCATGGATTCTGCATACACAAATACAACCAACCGTAGATTGAAAATAAAAATAACAATACAACAATACAAAGTAATACAAATCTAAAAAAATACAACTATTTACATAGCATTTACATTGTATTAGGTATTATAAGTAATCTAGAGATGATTTAAAGTATACAGAAGGGTGTGGGTAGGTTATTTGTAAATACAATGCCATTTTATATAAGGAACTTGAGCATCCATGAGGGTCCTGGGACCAATCCCCTAGGATACCGAGGACCCATCTTAAGGGTAGAGTTCAGTGAAATTTTTACAGTTACATAAATTGGGGTAACATCCACCAGATCAAGATATAGAACATTACCAGCACCCCAGAAACCTCCTCATGTCCCTCTCCAGTCAATACCCCTATACCTCAGTAACTATTATTCTGACATATCAGTAGACTAGCTTTGCCCACTTTTGAGTTCCATATAAATGAAATCCTGCAGTATCAATATATTACTTTTGCAAAATTTTCCATATGTTGGTATATTGAACTCGTGTCATTCTAGATATGAATTTATTCAAACAAATGCAATTGTATCTATTTCTACCCTCTTCTACAAACCATTTTAGAAATTTTAAAATGCAAATTCTCCCCTCTCCAAAAAACTCTTCAGAACTGATGCTTACTCTGACTCCTCCTCAGCCCTCTCAACTTAAGTAGGAAAGATATAGTGCCTTGAACTATGTAGTATCTGGAGTGCTGACCTTTTCTCAGCCATTGCAGTCTTTCTAATCAATGCTGATGATGGGTTTTCAGAAAAGTGTTAAAAACAAAACAAAACCTTTTTTTTGTTTTTTGGGGTTTTTTTAGTTACATATTTACATCTTTTTAAAAAAATTCAAATAGGCCACAGGAGAAAGTCTTCTTCTTACTCTTAACCCCAATACATCTCTAACTCTCTTCTCTAGAAACATTAAATATTACTCACTTCTTGTGTGTCCTTACAAAATAGTATACACATATATGCTTCTTCTTTTTTACACTAATGCAATCATTCTATACAAGTTGTTCTATACCTTACTTTTTAAAAATTATTAATATTTGAGCTCATTTGCCAACAACACATAGAGAACTATCATGCTAATTTTAATGGCTCCATGGTACTGTGTTCTATGGCTGTACCTTAATTTACTTAATCAGATTTTAGGATTTGAAAAACAGGCATGCATTCCCTGTCTCACCAGTGAATCTTTAATCACAATGAGATAGAAATCTCTGGACAATAGGAGACAGAGACTAGTCAAAGGGTTTCATGTATTCATTATTCCCTATTAAGTGGATGGAAACTACAGATAATATCTAGATTATCTAGATAGAAAATGTATCTCCTACCATTTTCAGCTCTCTTCCTGAAATAAGTAGATTATCTAGATAGAAAATAGATTTCCTACCATTTTCAGCTCTCTTCCTGAAAGCAGGAGTCTTCAGTTTCTGGAATCTAGAGCTGACATAATTTCCCGGGCCAACTAGGGGCAAAATATGGCAGAGGAGTTTCCATGGTGTTAAAGAGCCCAGACTACATAGAAAAACCTATGCTACTCTTCAAATGACAGGATGGGTATTCTGGCCTTTTTAAAAAGCAGTAGTTTCAAGATGAAAACTTCCCCCTCTAAGATCAGGAACAAGGTAAGGATCCTTTTTTCACCACTTCTATTCAACATTGTACTGGATGTTCTAGGCAGAAAAAGAAATAAAAGGCATCCACTGGAAAAGAAGAAGTAAAACTATCTCTATGCACATATAAGATATGATCTTATACATAGAAAATCCTAAAGAAGCCACAAAAAACCTGTTAGAGCTAATAAATGAATCTAGCGAAGTTGTAGGATACAAGGTCAACACACAAAGCTTAGTTAACTTTTTATACACTAGCAATGAAAAAATCCAAAGAGGAAATTAATAAAACAGTTCTGTTTACAATAGCACCAAAAAGAATAAAATATTTAGGTATAATTTTAACCAGGGAGGTCAAGACTTTCACACTGAAAACCGAAAGTATTGCTGAAAGAAATCACAGTAGGCCTACATAAATGTTCATGGATTGGAAGACTTAATATTGTTAAGATGGCAATACTCCCCAAAGCAATCTACAGAATCAATACAATTCCTATCAAAATCCCAAAGGCTCCTTTTGCAGAAATAGAAAAATTCATCCTAAAATTCATATGAAATCTTAAGAGAAACCAAATAGCCAAAACAATCTTGAAAAAGAACAAGGTCGGAAGTCTCACACTTCCTGACTTAAAAACTTACCACATATCTCATGAATATACATAACCAATAACAAATAAACAAAATTTCAAAAAATAAAAACTTACTGGAAAGCCACAATAATCAAAACACTTCCATCACTCCAAAAAGTTCACTCTTGTCCATTGGCAGTCAGTCCCTCTCTTCATCTTAGCCCTAGGCAGCCACCGATTTGTTTTTTGTCACTGTAATTTTGCCCTGTCTAGAATTTCGTATTAATGCAATCATACAGTCTGTAGTCATTTATGCCTGGTGTTTTTCACTTAGTATGATGTTTTCAAGATTCATTCATGTCATTGCATGTGTGAGTACAGCTCATTGCTCTCTGTTGCTAGCAGTATTCTATTGTATAGATATATTACAATTTCGTTCATTCACTAGTTGATGGACATTTGGATTATTTCTAGGGTGTGTTTTTTTTAAACAGTTTCATTCTGCTGTGTCAAGGTCTTCTTTCTCTTATCTTATTTAAAAACTAATTGGAATTCTTAACTCTGTGGATTGGTGATTTTTACCAGTTGTGGAGAATTCTCTTTTCAGATATTGCTTCTGTTCCATTCTCTTTCCACTTCCAATCTAGATCTTCATTAGATGCTTATTAGACCTCTTCCTTCTATCCTCCCTGTCTCTAAATCTTTCTTACAAATTATCATTTTGTCTCTGTATTACATTCTGGATAATTTCTTTAGTATGATCTTCCAATTCACAAATTTTCTCTTCCAAACCTGCCTCTAATATTTGCGGAACCCTGGGCAAGAGTACAAATGGAAGGCCATATACCATATTGATATACTTAAAAGTTAGGACTCAAGCTAACAAAAAATTAATAAAATATAGTCCATCCTCCTATGTTGACAAAGGCCAGGTTCAAATTTAAAATTTTTGGATACCTAGGCTCTGCCCTGTAATATAGTGGCAAAGGGAGAGTTTATTTCTGAACTCTTGACCTTGGTGTTACAACACCATGTTCTAACCAACTGAGCTAACTGGCCAGCTCCTGGGATAGTTCATTTCTAATTGACATTCCAAACCCCTCACTTTCCACCCTCAGATCCATACCACACTACAAGGGACATTGTATACATTTAGACATCCAACCTACAAATCCAAATTCCTTCCATAGCTCCCACAGAGCCATTTCTTGGCCAACCCCTGAGAGTAGAGTCTAGCCTGAGGGGGACAGACCTAGGCAAGAGGTCTGCATAAGGCACTGGAAGCAGGTTTGGGGCCATTTAAGCTGGAAATTTCAGAGTCCTTTGTGTCAGGAGTGTGGTCTAAAAGGAGAGATACTCTGGACCTCATCCAGCCACAAAGAGTCTGGATAAGGATATGGCCAGTCTTTGACTTTAATTTTAACCATTCTTTGTGGCTGGATGAGGGCTAGAGCTGACTCCAAAATGCAGTGCCCAAGACTAGGCCCCTCTTGCCTGGGTGTAAGGGCAGTACTTAGTTTTCTTTAGCTAATGAAGTCACCTGTTGAGTTTTTTATTTCAGTTATTATGTTAGTAACTTCTAGAAGTTATAGTGAGTTCTTTTTTTTTGAAGGCTGGCTGGTTAAGGTGATCTAAACACTTGACCTTGGTGTTATAACAACATGCTCTAACCACCTGAGCTAACTGGCCAGCCTTTATAGTTGGTTCTTTTTCTAATATGCTGTTTTATTCACACTTTAGTTCCTCTCTTTATTTTTTCAACATGTTAATGATATTTATCTTATACTGTGTCTGATAATTCTAAAACTTAAGTCTGTGGGTCTTATTCTGCTTTCTGTTGTTTTGTTTGGCTCTTGCTTTGGGTGCCTTGTTTCCTCATTGTGTATTGTGATTTTTTAACTCTTATTCCTTGAAATTTATCTTTGCAGAATTCTTCAAAGCCTAGGATAAGGATGGGTTCCTCTAAAAATGATACATGTTTGCTTCTCCCCAGCACTTGAGTGCATGACGAGTCTGTAATATCTTTAAACCAGATTTTCAATCTGTGCTTTTATGAACCACCCAGCTTCAGTCTTAAATCCATGTGAGCGCCCAAATGTGACTGCAAATTCTTGAGGGAGATTTGCCTCATTTCCATCCCACTCAGTGCCAAGGTTATTGAGCAATTTTCTTAGGGGAAGGGGTATGGTGGTGAATTTCTTACATCAAGGATTTACTGGGAAGTGTCCTTTTGAAATCCAGTCTAGCAGAGGGCTTGGGCTTTGTCACTTGTGCTCTGACCCTACAAGGCTGTGAAAGTTCACCAGGTTAAGGAAATGCCCTCCGATTCCCACCTTCTTTTGTCCTCACTGAAGCATGAAGAAAGGTATTTTATCTAGCATTTTTAGTAGTTTTTATTGGGAAGGTAAGTTTGTGTAATCTGATTTATTACTGTAAAAGTTTTACATAATCTTAACATTTCTCTAACCCATCTGCTTTACTTAATTCAAACTGATAATGCATGAGTTCATGCACTTCTAATTTCCGGCCCCATTAAAATTCTTCCAACTGCATTCCCAGCCTCTAGTCTCTACCCTGCCTCTTCTCTCCATCTCTCATTCTCCCAAGCAAGCTGTATCAGTAAGGGTCTAAGCAAGAAACAGAATTCACCCAAGATAGTTCAAATAAAAATACTTTATCGAAAGGGCCAGTTACAGAGGAGTAAGCAGCGGTGAGGGAGCAAACAAGAGATGGTGAGACACTCAGAGACTAGCTACAGAGGAGGTGCTAAAGAGACAAAGAGAGACAATAGTTACCAAAGACCAGTTAAAACTAGAGCCATGGAAGAAGGGTCACCTGGAAGGAGCTATAGTCATAAAGGGATGAGGCTATGGCTGGAGATGTGACATCAAAGAGGAAAGGAGTGGGGAATTAATGCCCCAACTTCACTTTCTACCTGCCTTCTGATATCCTTGCCTAGGCCTCTCTTAGGTCAAACCTAACCACCAGGCAGTCCTTAAAGAAGCTGAGGTCAACCTCCAGAAGCATAGAGATTGGCAGAGAAGGGCAGGAAATGAATCTGAGGGACAAACAGAAAATAACCAGCACATTAACCTTTTTCCAGACCACTATGAAAGGTCAACTATCTAAAATGCAAAACGTATCATACCATAATCCTACTTAAAATTTGTCAGTGAATTCACATCATCTGTAGAACTAAATCTAAACTGTGTTGTGTGACTTTGCCCGTTTACGGCTTCATTCCCCAGCTCTTGTCTTAGCTTACAGGTTCTCCAGTATTCCATGCTTTCACACCTCTGTAATTGACCATATTCTTTCCTTTACCAAGGCACCTTTCTGCACCTTCTTTGCTTGGTTTTTTCTACTTAACCTTCCAGAATTAAAGGCTTAGCCCTGAAATCACCTCCTTCTGAAAGTTTTCTTTTGCAGATTGTTTCTATCACTTCCTTATTTAATCCCATCATAATATTTAGTTGAACTGAGTGCCCTGTCTTTCCCCCTTAAAAAGAGAGATGTGCATTGTAGCTCTTATATACAATACCCAGCACCGTTCTCGGCTCATGATAGGCAATTAATAACATTTTTTTCAAATGAATAAATGAAAACTAAATATTAGGAAAGAAGAAAGAAAACAAAACGTTGGTGTAGTTATATAGCTCTTTGAAATTTTAGGTTGTAGAAAAAAGTCTTAGAATTTCAAGGGTTTTCTTTCTCAAATTCATTTCTGAGATATTTATTTATTTGTGCATAGGCAGGGAAAAATAGGGAAAAGACCACATGCCCAAGGACTTAGAATTTGAATCCTAAAGGTTAATACTAGTCTTGGGCAATATGCTTCCTGTCAGTTTTCTAGAGCACAGGAAAGATATTGCTTTGGCGTTAGCTTTAATTCTTGCCAAATAATGCTTTAAATTATTTAAATAAACTTTTAAAAAATGTGTATCAACCCATACATTTTTGATGAATACATATTCCAGTAACTTTTGCTTTCTTTGTATATTAAAAATCTACCAACTATGGAAACCATTCTTGCTTGGTTTAGATTCCAATAGTATGAAATTCTCTTTCCAAAAATTCTTTAGAGAGAAAACCAAAATGCTTCCACACTGCAACAAAATATTAGAGAAAATTATTTGCTATGCCAATTAACATTTTTATGTAGATTTTTGCATAAGCCTCTATAAGGCATTTTTTCTAAAACCTAAAAAGTAGTTTTCTCCAAATGTGCAGTGTAATTCACAGGTTCATCATTGGATAATAGCCCTTCTTAAAATTCTTCTAATGTTGAATCAAAGATCTTAAGATATGGCACATACAATATTGTGAGCACTAACCAACGGACGAGAATACATTAAAGTGGAGCTTCTCATCCGAATACTGAAGGAAGAAGGCCTCTAAGTGGGAAACCAAAAGGCTACGACACACTACATATCCCAGCATACCTTGCGACGACCAGTGACCACGACTCCCAGAATGCATTGCTGGCCGTGCGCAGGTTTTCCTTCTTGCCGGGGCTTGTAGTTCTTCCAGGCTGTGTCAATTTGTACGGCGAGAGCGGTAGTTGCACATCCGGTCCGAAGATATTAGCTGTAGTTTTCCAGCTTTTGGCAAGGCTGACACATTTCGGGCCCCTGGACTAGCTGGGCTTTTTGTCTCATTTATCGGCTTCTGCTTGACAACGGGTAAGTCACGGAGGGGCTGCAATTTCCCGCAGCAGGGCCCCACCTCTTATTTCTGGGAGCGACCTCGTTCCGGTGAAGATATTTGTCCCTGGGCTCTCGCCGTAGCAGCCGCCGCCCATCCCTCTTTGTGTGCATCGGGAAACTGCGGAGCTAGTGGAGGCGACAGTTGGCGTTGGAGGCTTAAGTAAGGATCGTTACCGGGAAGTTAAGGGCGGGAGGACTCTTTCTCATCCCGCCACCTGACAGGTGGGTTGACTGTTCTTCTCCAAAGGCTCTCCTGCCTACTGTGTCCCACGTCGGGGCTCGAAGGGCGGCTGGCAGTCTCTGCTAACAGCGTCGCTCGGCCCGGCTTTAGGTAGGAGAGGCACCGGGAGCCAGGTGCGGTGACTCAGGGCGGCCCAGGGAGAGGAGTACACTCCTTTCCCTTTCTGACCCTCCAAAAACGACCAAGGGAGCCTTGAGGCTTGTCCGGCGCTCACTGGCCCCTTCCTTCGGGCGCCCTAGCATGGACAGGGGAGAAAGTGATTCCTTTTCGCCTTGTCCCACTTTACAATTGAAGATCGTTATTTCTTGCGTTGATAGTGTTTCCCCTCACCTTGTGTGTGTTGGAAAATCCCCGAACGTGAAGGTTGTAGCACAAAACTAGACTTTCTCTTCCCTGGAGTTTTAAGAAAGTGAGCATGTCAGTCATGGTCATGCTCCGGCCTCTGTGAGGATGAGACGGCCTGCCAGCTGTAGTTCAACCGGTCAAATTTTGTTGTTAGGGTTTGACTAAAACTAAAAGTGTGCTTACTTTAACTAATATCAGTTGGTATTCGTGTATCTATTTTACAGTTGACGCTGAGCAAGAAATAATGTTTAGCCTAGCATACAGAGTTATATATGGAAGTTCTCTTCAACAGCCATTAGTGTGAAGCTTTTTAGAGGTGTAGAAAGGGCGGAGTAAAAAACATATTCTCTTGTTTTCTTTTATACTTTGTTCAGATGAATCTTGGTAGATATTGTATGTATGTTTGAGGGTCTGCCATGTCAACTTTTCACCATTTTTGTATTCTTAAAAATTAGCAACTCAGTTTTTATGGAGTATCGCAGCTGAGATTTCCTTTATGCATTTATTGTAGATGGATTTTTCGTCTTGACTGACTTTATTGAGATTTAATAATTGTGCTTTTTCGGAGATGGCTTATAAATACAGTTTTCCAGACGTTATCCTACCAGTTTTCTTGATATGAAGCATTTAATACTTCGGTTGTACAGAGACATTTGAGAGAGTTTGATCATTATGTAATAAATCAATAATATGGAGAAGGTTAGGAGTTCCTGGCTCCTGCCTTATGCTCAGCCCCTAAGCTACTTTTTCAATTCAAAAAAATCCCAGTTCATTTCTTGTTTCTGAAACTGAGAATGAAGTAGTGTTTATGTAATTGTTTTTTGAAGCTTTGTTTCTAATTCTGTCTTACCCATTCATTTATCCAATATCAATTTAATGTTAAGGTTAATGTGCTGGATGCTGTGAAGGCAACAAAAATGACTGAAACACAGTTCCTGATTTCAAGTAGGTTATAGTCTAATAGGAAGCATTTCAGGTGTATTTGTAAATAATTGTACTAAAAGTGCCATAAGAGGAACAGGTAAAATGTTATTGTGGAGAAATAAAAATCATTTGATTTGATAGTTAATAATGGTAACTTTTGTGTTTTTCTTGTCTATTACCACTTCCGTGTAAATTTAGAATTTACAGGAATTTTCTGTTTGACCTCATATTGTTTTTATCAAGCTTCTAAGAATGAATGTAAACTCTGGTAATAGTGATTTGTGTAATAGCTTATGAGATTCTTAATGCCAACCCATGTCCTCTGTTTTAAGAGCCAGTTTTGACCTTTATCTCCAGTGCCTTAATATGTTGTCATCAAAAAAACATTGAGACATTGTGTTAAATTTGGGCATGTGAACATTAAAGCATTTACTATGTACTAGCTACTCTGCTCAGCTCTGGCTAATATTTATTTCTTATGTATGTTTGTTTATAATTTTTCTCAAGTCTTAGTTTTATATATATGCTTTTATTATTTTAAAAGCAAGAGTTTATATGCTTTCTTTAGATAGCATTGAACTACATGGCCTCTTGGGACAGTAATCTTCTAGGAACACTAATTTTTTTAAAAGTGTGCTGATTTTACCTATGTAATAATTATTGTAAATAATTGTATGCTACTTAAGGTCACAAACATGTCGGACAAAAGTGAATTAAAGGCTGAGTTGGAACGTAAGAAGCAGCGGTTGGCCCAAATCAGAGAGGAAAAGAAGCGAAAAGAAGAAGAAAGGAAAAAAAAAGAAGTATGTTTGATTTTGAAAAATAAACAACATAATATAGTTGGGTTTTATTTCAAGTACTTATACCTTTATGTAATAATTTTGGAATAGTTAAAAATCGAGCAGTTGTGACTGCAAATATGGCACAGTAAGTGAATCTTAATTGGTAAATTAAAATATAACTTATTTTTTACTGAATAAAAATATTTCGTATAGATTGATGCCATTTCTATGATTTGATTTATAAAAGTTCAATTTACATATTTAGTCTTCTAGGAATACATTTGTAATGTAAGGTAAGAGGCATCTGCATTGTAGTAGCTCTTTGTAATCTCATTGTAATCTGCATTGTAATATGTAAAAGATATAGCATATATGATAATTTAGTTTGGACTTTGAACTTATTTATATCAGTATTTTGCTGGTCTGAAACCCTAATAATTTGTCTGAATGAATAATATAAATAGCAAACAGAAATGTATATCATAGATGATTTAATTGATTTGAGGATTTGCTTTTATCTCTTTTATCATGAGTTAGTCATTGAAATATTTTTACTAAGTAGTAGGTTTGTTAGTACCATAAAGATCGACCACGTACTTCTCTCTTCTGATTTTGGGCATCATATACATTGACCTGAGCTGGAGATATTTTGCTTGTTCCTGCATTGAAATATACATTTATCTGTATGGAAACTCTTTAGACAGCTTTGTATACTTTTACCACAGATACGTTTTAAATGGCCAGTGAAAGAAAGTTTGTCCTAAGTGTGACTTTAGTACTTAGTTTTTGTATGTGGTAGTCTAAATAGTAACCTACCTATCTAGACATCTCTTAGGGATTAAGAGAATAATCAGTAGCAGAAAAATTGAAGGTACAATTTATGTACAGCATTGCTGTGATGCTGTAAAACCTTGTAATTGAAGAATTTGCTAGTTTATTCTGAACCTTTCTGTGATACTCTATTATAAGAGGTTTGGAGCTTTACATTAGCTATTTGATTAAAAAGCTATCTGATAGAAGCATAATTCTGACTAGCAGAGCCATTCCAAAGTACTGTCTATAGCCTTACACCCGTCAAGCTGAGAGCAGATTAGATTTTTGTTTTCTAAGGATGGCCATAAGTGGCGTAAGTGGCCTCTAAGGGATAGCTGTTACATGATTAATATCTCATTTAAAGTTTATAAAATAGGCTATATTAACAAGCTATTAAAAGAGATGATCCAGTGGTACTAAGAAGTGAATCTACTAATATACCGTTATACACAGTGAAGTGTCAGCTTGTTAATACAGCCTATTTTGACGAAATTTTCTGATGACTTTAAGTTAAAATGGTATCATAGAATATTATAACTAACAAAATTCACTCTAGATATTGTATGAGTAATATCATCTGGTTGACATAGACATTTGAGGTGTATATATATTAAACTTTTTCCTTGAAAGCTTAAATTTTACTTGAGATGTTTTGAATGATCTGAGTATTGTGGTTTATCTAGTTTAACTAGAAGAGTCTGCTCAAATTGTAAATGGCTGAAATAAAAACTGGCAAAAATCATCATAACAAAAAATGTTTGTGCTATGCAGAACAAGTTTTAATTTTACCAAACCCAACCATGTGTTGTTGTTATACAAATAAGACCTGTATTTAAAAAATAAAAATAAAAAACGTTCTCTAGAAGAATTTTTGACATTCTCTGTATAAAAGTCACATAAATGAAACGAAGATTTTATAGAGAAGTTTGAGGTACTCATACTTTATCAGTAAATCAAAATGTCCTTTTACTTAAAATTTGTTACTGCTTAAATAATTCCACCTTATTTTTTTCATAGTGTCATGATATTTATATCTAAGCTTTTGTGCCGCTAGGTGGAAGTTTCCATAACTCCTGACCATGGATAGCAATTTTATACTGTGGATAATTTGAAGTTGACTGTACTTTTTAAATTTATCTGTTAGGAAAATTTTTGTGGAAACTCTGATTACATATAAAAATGTATCAATTTAGTGCATATCATTTGCAGATTATTTATTAGAACTCAATTGAGAATGATTTTCATTTAATGACTATAAAAAAGGAATTTAATCTGTATTCAAAACTAAGTTCACCCCCTGAAGGTATTAGCACATTATTTAAAATACTTTTTTTTTGTGGCAAACAGAAATGTTTTATACCATATGTAAACTTAAGTTTTTAACTTAAAAATTTTAGACTGATCAGAAGAAGGAAGCTGTTGCTCCTGTGCAAGAAGAATCAGATCTTGAAAAAAAAAGAAGAGAAGCTGAAGCTTTGCTTCAAAGCATGGGGCTAACTCCAGAATCCCCCATTGGTAAGGATAAAAACCTATCCATTTTAAGAAATAGACATATATTCTGTTCAGCTCAGACATAGCTAAGATGAGTGAGTTGACTTGATATATCTTGCGTGTTTTCCTTATTTGTGTCTCTGAAAATCATTAATCATACAATTTATTTGGAATTGTCTTTTTTCAGATGTGCTAGTACATGGTTATTTTATTTTAAGCTGCAAGATTAATTATATTTATTAATATATGCCAAACTACCAATTGCCTTTTCTTGTTAAGTCAATAATTTATTTCAACAAACATTTGTGGAGCAAGTTTTGTAAGACATAATGTGTTAAGCTCAAAGATGACCATGATTCCTGACCTTGACTTTGCATTCCTTTCTGTAGATTACAGAGAGGTATAATGAATCAAAATTATGTTACTAGTATTAAAAGTATATTATATTCAAAGGTATAGGAGTGGGAAGGAGAAGTTTATAGCCTTCTGTTCTCCAAACTAATAAGGCAGATAATATTGGTAGCTTATTTTGGCAGTGACTTGAGTTAGTCTTGTTCTTTTTTTAGATTCTTCATTTTGATAGTTGTACTAAACCAGAAAACTGAAATATACTGAGGATAATCTAGTTACATATCAGAAAGCATTCAGTGCTTCAAAAGTTTTGTGTTGGGTGCTGTTATGTAGTATTTTAGTTTGACATGGGCTTTGCACTTTAGGGACCTAAAATTTCAGAGTTAGTTTGTGGGGTAATTTCATCTAAACCAGGGGATAAATACCAGATATATTAATTGCTCTATGCCTGTTGTGAAAACGCAACATAACTCTCCTTAGAGCTGATATTTCTAAAAGGTTTCAAGATGAAAAAGCTGTTAGGGGCTGGCAGTTAGCTCAATTGGATAGAGTGCAGGTGTTATGACACCAAGGTCAAGGGTTTGTATCCCCATACAGGCCAGTCACCAAAAAAAAAAAAAAAGAAGAAGAAGAAGCTGTTTACTCTCATGATCATGAGCTTTCAGCTCAGTTTTCTTTTCCTTATTGGTAGAATTTAAAGACTGAAGTATATTAACTTTTATGTCTTTATTTAATAAGCTTATGTTGCACATTACAATTTTAAAAGTAAATGAATCAATACTTTTTTCTTGTTACCCTAGTAACTAAATCAAGTTGCTTGTTAGCTGTATAGTCTTTAAGAGAATCATTTTTTCTGTGACATTGGCTTTTGTTTTTCTCTTATAGAATTTTTTTTTCTTTTTTGTCCTTTTTAGGACTTCAGTTTCACTGAATTCACTTGCTCATATTTCTTATTCATTGCCCACCTCCATCACTGATTTGTTCTTTAGTTGTGTGTATGTGTTTCTTGTTCATTCCTTATCACCAATTCCATTCTTTGCACTCATGTATTAAGTACTCACTCTTGCATTTTTAACATACATACATTCTTTTGGTCTATCCTTTATATGTTTGCATTTTTCAAGGTTTCATATATCTATGTGTGTATATATTTTATATACTTAAATGGCATTGTGTTGTATGTCTCAATCTGTTTATTCCATGTTGCTACATGTAAATCTAGTTATTTATTTCTGATGGATGCATAATATTCCATTATGTACCATATTTTAGTTATTTTTCCCCCAGTGCTATGCACTTAGATTGCTTCCATCTCTTTGCTTTACTATCATAAGCAATACTGCAAAGAATCTATTCTTTTCCCTTGAGGACTGTAGAAGAGTTTTTTGGGATGTATGCCCAAGAATTGACTTGCTGTGTTATTGTGTATAGGCTTATTTAAATTTGTTAGGTTCTACATACCACTTTTAAGAATGGCTACAAAAGTTTACCCTCCCATTTCTAGTGCATGAAAGAGTAACTGTTTCACTATATCCATGCTATCCAACTTGCTAATTTTTGCCAACTTGATGGATATAAAGTAGTATGCCAAAATATTTCAATATACATTTGTCTGATTACAGTGAGGTTTACCATCTCTTTATATATCTACTAACCATTCAGTTTTCCCTTCTATAAATTGAATATTCATATCCTTTTGTGCATTTACTGTTGGGGTTCTTTATCTTCTGATTTGTGGGCATTCCTTGTATATTTCATATATTTAAGGGAGGACTTTGTTTTAGTTTTTTTAAAATACATTCTCCTAGTCTGTTTACTGTTAACTGCTTAAAGTATCCTTCGTTGAATAGAAGCCTTCATTTTGAGATGGTCAGATCTACCAATTATAACCCTTTTTTTCATGCTTCTTGATTTTTTTTTTCCTTTTTGTCTTTTTTCGTGACCGGCAATGGATCGCAACCCTCAGTGTCGCGCCCGTACCGGACCGGGACCGGCAACGGGATCGCAACCCTCGGTGTTGCGCCCGCATCTCGCTCAGCCAGTGAGCGGCCGGTCTGTATGTGGGATCCGAACCATCGGCGGGAGCGCCGCCACGCTCCCAAGCGGCACACTGTAGCAGTGCGCCACCGGGCCGGCCCCTTGATTTTTTTTTTTTAAATAAATCTTTCCTATATTGAGGATACAAGTATATTCTCCTACACTTTTTTCTATTAGTTTCATCCTTCACATTTAGATATTTGGGTTATATTTTTTAAAATAGTGTGAGGTAGGGATCCAACCTAAATTTTCTCCATATAGTTAGCTAATTTTTTTGATAGTATTTATTTATTTATTTATTTTTAAAAAATTTTTTTCATTAAATTTTTATTTTGTCAATATACAATGTATATGATTATTATGGCCCATCACCGACACCTCCCTCTCT
>NW_007745123.1:0-669 GCF_000696425.1 Galeopterus variegatus
AACAGAACTAGCTGGGGCTTCTATAAGATAAAATGGGAGGTAGTATGTGGCCCTCAGTATAAACAGATTGCTTTATACCAAATTGCAATTCAGTACAAATATTCTTGGTTTGTGTTCCTTTTCCTGATTCTGAGTTTTTACTGTTTATATCTTGTTTTATTATACCTTTTCTTAAAAACTGCCTCAATTTTTATGTGTATATGTGTATGAATCATCAGAGTATATATTAATCCATCAATCTTCATGGAAGATTATGATTAAACTACATGAATACATGTAAGCCTCTTTTAAAGATATTCCATAGATCATATTAAGAATAATAGCCCTCATTGTTGAAAAATTATGTCTGATATGTAATTTAAGATCAACTTGCTTTAACTTAACATAACTCTCACTTGATTTATCATCAGAAGAGATGTTGAACAACTGATCATCTTTCTTCATTTCAAGTTCTATGTAATAAACAAATTTTTAATTTTATGGATTATTGACTTCATTGAGTTCTTTTATAATAAATAGGGCTTTCTAGTACATCTTATTTACCTGTGAATAAATCCTATCCAAGTGTTGTGATTCAAAATAAAGCAACTGCTAAAAGAGTAGCAGGTAGTCTGCTTTTACATATATACCAACATATTTGCATATTCTGAAAATGCTTTCTTTCAGTAA
>NW_007745123.1:2478-3382 GCF_000696425.1 Galeopterus variegatus
TGACAGTATCATAGTTTTGGGGGGAAAATAACTATAGGGAAATTATGGTTTTATTAGTATATTTTAGATAATCTCTCTCTCTCTCTTCATAAAGTAAAAACAATACAGTAAATAATAATTTTCTCGACAGTGCCTCAACAGTAATTCTTCACACAACTCTCACACTTTCACAGGTTATGAATGCCTAAAATTGACCACTAAAAGTTAAGGAGGCTTAAAAATTACCTGCTTCAAACTGGCCTGATTTCCTCCAAAGAACATTTTAAAAACAATGTGCCCATCATAATAGCTTTATATATTGTCTGCCCATCTAGCTTTCAGATAAATGAATGGCTCCCAAAAGGACAGCACAGCAGCTGCTCTGTAAGACTGTATTACTCATACTACCTCCATGGTTTCACTTATTTTGTTTCCTCACTTGAGATACCCCATTTCGCTTTTCTTCTTATCAAAATCTTAGCCAGCCTTTAAGACCCAAGTTTCACTTTCTTCCTGAAATCTTGGTTATTCTGGGTGTTTTTAAATTCTTACACCCATAAATTTCTACATAATATAATGACATGGTGACAAATGTTTATCCAGTTAAAACATTATCTGTTAAGTTCCAGGCATTATGGACTAGAAATATAAGGATTTTAAGAAAAAACATGATTCTTATCCTGCAGGAGCTTACTGTTGTCCCAGACATATGTGAGTATATTTTGTCCTCCTATCTAAATGTAAACTCTTTAAGAAAAGGAATCATTTCACATCTAATATTAATAGGACCCCAAATCCAACTGCAAGCTTCTAATGTGGAGATGAGAACATATCTATATACTGGTAATCAAACATATTAGAGTTCCTAATTAAACCTAGAATCTAAAAGGAAAAATATTATCAATTCTATTCAAAGTCACTTGAT
>NW_007745123.1:8448-9313 GCF_000696425.1 Galeopterus variegatus
TACTTACAAGAGAGTTCTCATCAGACTAAAAGTAGATTTCTCAGCAGAAACCTTACAAGCCGTGACAGAATGGGATGATGTATTCAAAGTACTAAAAGAAAAAGACTGCCAGCCAATACTATACCCAATAAGGATATCCTTCAGAAATGAAGGAGAAATAGTTTATTCCCCAGAAAAACAAAAAGTACAGGAGTTCACCACCACAGGACCAGCCCAAGAAGAGATCCTCAAGAGAGTCCTGCATCTGGAACCCCCAAAATGATAATCACCACCATGAATATACAAGAAAGAACAAAACCCACTGGTAGAGAAAATATGCAAATGAGAAAGAGAAACTATATCTTACCACTTCAAAAAGCCAACAAACACTGAAGGCAAACAATAAAAGGGAAAGAAAAGAANTATACCTACCTTATCTAAATATTGTTAATTTCATTTAAAACATGGGGCTAATATATATGGGGCATATTTTTCTGTTTGAAAAATGAATACTCCCAAGCATGTATTGTGCCCATGCTATCAACATGACAGCAAGAACAGGTTTTCATAAACCTCATGGAAGGGGGGCCTGTTGTGGGTTTATGATAATCTTTCCAAAACCCACTCACATGGTCATCATTGGCACTGATGTTCTCAACAAACCTTAATTCTTCTGCTAAGGAAAGGTCTGGGACACAAGATGTGTGCCCTTTTGCTGCTCGTTAGGACAATTGGATTAATTATTTTAAAACATTAAGGAATATTTGCCCAATCCCTAAGAGATAAAAAAAATAAAATTTACATGGCATTTTTTCTGCATTAAACTCCATGAGCTCTGTTTTTCTCTCTTTTTATGCTGTATTCATAGCCTTAATGTAGTGCTTGG
>NW_007745123.1:14843-15264 GCF_000696425.1 Galeopterus variegatus
GACACCACACCAAGGGTTGTGATCCCCTTACCAGTCATGAAAAAGACAAAAAAAAAAAAAAATCCCCCTGGCTTCTGTCTTGTTCAACCTCTATTTTTTTGCCATCTTTCAGAGCCCTTGCTCCAAGGGATACCAGCTGTCCTGTTCTGAGCAGCTGTACAGAGAGGCCCACATATCAAGGATCTGATGTCTTTGTTCAACAGTCAGCCAGGACTGAGATAGGTCACCCAAGAGCACCAGAGTAATTAGTCCTGCCTATGATCACAACATGAGTGAGTTGGGTAGTGAGTCCTCCCACAATACAGTTTTGAGCTGATTGCTGCCCTGGCTGACACCTTGATTTCAGCTTTGTGGTAGACTGAGCCAGAGCATGAGGTAAGATACACCCAGAATCCTGATCCACAGAAACATATAAATATGT
>NW_007745124.1:0-1058 GCF_000696425.1 Galeopterus variegatus
GGCACCAGCTCCTCTCTCACCGTTACACATGCACAGCCCAAAGGCACGGCCAATTCCTTCATTCTTTTCATTCATCCATCCCCATGCATCCAACAAATATGCACGGACCCTACTCTATGCCAGGCACTGTGCCAGCAGCCATACATACAAATGGACCGTAAGTATGGTAAGAAGGGGGGACAGGGGTCAACCTCGGGGGGGTGCTGGAGGAGCCGGAAGGGTCACTGAAGCTAGTGGCTGGCAAGTATAGGGGAGGAAAAATAACTTTCCTTCTACCCACCCTAGGCTCATGGCCGAAGCTCCTACGAGAAAAGACAGATTGCTGGAGAAAAGCCCACAAATTTATTTATTATTAGTTTTATGTGCACAGGAGCCTTTATAAGGAGATGAAGACCTGAAGAAACAGTTAAATCTGAGTATTTTTAGGCTAGGTTTGATGAAAAATGAAGAACAGTGGAGAAATACGATAGGACAAAGAATCTGATCAGATGGGAGTAAACTGGCTGGCTGTTCAGATTCCTCTGTGTGTCCCCGTGTCTTCGGAGATAAGGACGCTCCTCTCCCCTGGGTGTCGGGAGGGCACCTCTCATGTGATCGTCTTAAGACCTGCTTCTAGGGAAGGTCAGAAAGCCCTTCCTAGGTTTTATGACCTCGTCAGGGTTTTCTCAAATTCCTTCACTTTAAAATATTTCAGGGTCATTGGCTGGTTAGCATGTAGTCTTATAACCCCAAGGTCAGGGGTTCAGATCCTTGTACCAGCCAGCCGCAAAAAAAANAACCAGAAAAGGCTTCTTGGGTGAAGCAATGTCTAAGCAGCCTCCTAAATGACTGGGCAAGAGTGAGCCAGACAAAGAGGCAGAGAGGATGCTCCAGCGAGAAGCAGAAGCAGGAACAAGGGTTGGGGGGGTCCAGGTGGTGGGTGACCTTGGACGGGATCACTGGGTCAGGTGGTGCTGGTGCAGTTGATTGAATTATGTCCCCCCCAAACTCACTAAAACTTGAATTGTGTCCTCCAAGTTTTATGTATTAGAAACTTAGCCCCACTGTGACTGTTAAGA
>NW_007745124.1:1314-15260 GCF_000696425.1 Galeopterus variegatus
GGTTGTAGGACCGTGCAGTAGTGAATGGATTAAAAATGGTGGTCAGGGGAGTGGTTCTGAGAGCTTTTAAAAAAGAGGAGAGTCTGTCTTCCCTCTCTCTGCTTCCACCATCTTGCAATGTGAGACCTGGGCCACTGTCGCACCACCAGATGGACTTTGGAAGTGGTTCTGAGAGCTTTTAAAAAAGAGGAGAGTCTGTCTTCCCTCTCTTTGCTTCCACCATCTTGCAATGTGAGACCTGGGCCACTGTCGCACCACCAGATGGACTTTGGACTTCCCAGCCTCAGAAACTGTAAGCAATAAATGTCGCTTTTCTATATAATTAGCCAGTTCCATGTATTTTGTTATAAGCGACACAAAATGGACTGATATAGCTGATAATGAGAGGAGAGGCTGGAGACCCACGCTGGGGCTGGCCCGCAGTGCACCCTGAGGTGCAGACTTCATCCCTGGGACAAAGGGAGCCACAGAAGGTGTTTGAGCAGGTGAGTGAAATGATCAGACTTTCATTTTAACATGCTCACGTTAGCTAGGGTGCAACAGACCGGGAAGATTCAGAGATGCAGAGGAGACGGTGGGGAGATGGGGTTGGGACCGGTGGGCCTGGAAAGAAACACGAGTGCACTGACCACGGCGCATCCAACTGGAAAGTTCAGGCTGACAGGACACCGGCAAATGCTGAGTCGCACACAAGTGCAAGGCTCAAGTTCAAGACGATAAAAGGATGTTTCTGGTTGGGAAGGAGCCAACCTCCTCTGAGTGTTTCAAAGGACAACCAGGATCCCTGTCAAAGGTCATCCTCCCAGAAGGTGGGAAGAGAGAACAGGCAGCCTCTTAAGGGCCCTTCCGGCCCCTGCAGGTTTATGTTTGTAAAGTTGGATCAGAACATTCTGTGGCAAGAGTGACAAAAAACACAGATGGGCAGAAAAATGAAAAAAAAAGTAGAGCTGGTTTAAAATCAGGCAGCGAGTCACCTGCAATGGTGGACTGACCACCAAGCAGCAAAGGCATCAGGCAGGGCAGATCGGGCCAAGGGAAAGGGCCGTGGGCTGCCTCCTAGGCTAGAGCTTGGGCAATGAGCCAAAGGAGTGGCCGAGATGTCCCCAGGGTATTCTTCTCAACAGCACAAAGAGGAGTTTATTTTCAAAGACAGTGGAAGCAAGCAAAGATAAAAGGCTTGAAATTGAAATGCAAACAGGAGAGCCAAGTCAGACAAGGCTGTGTCTTTCAGTCCCCTGTCCGAGAGGAGGAACACTCCCTGCCCCCGTGGGAGTGACAGGCCACCTCGATAGAGCGATAGAGCGACAGAGCTGCATGCAGGGCAGGAAAGAGCTCGGATGGGGTCCACTGCCCAGAGTGGCAGCTCAGTGTCCTCGGAGCACTCACAGACTTCCTGGGGTATGTGCCAAGATTTCAAAAGGCCTTTCAAAAGTGACACATTTTTCACAATAGCTGAAATACGGAAACAACTTAACTGTCCACTGACGAATGAATGGATTAAGAAAATGTGGTATAAATACACAATGGAATACTATTCAGCCATAAAAAAAAGGAAGGAAATCCTGCCATTTGTGACATGCTAAAGGAAATGAGAGCCAGGCACAGAGAGACGAATATCACACGTCCCACCCTGAACAAGTAGAACACACAGAAACAGAGAGTAGAATGGTGGTGGCCAGGGCTGGGGATGGAGGAGACAGGGACGTATTGGTCAAAGGGTACTAAGTTTCAGCTGTAAGACAAATAAGTTCTGTGGATCTAACCTACAGCACGGTGATCACAGTAAACGACACTGTACTGATTACTTGAAATCTGCTGAGTGGACCTTAAGTGTCCTCACCACACACACACACACACACACACACACACACACACCCCTCTAAAAGATAAAATGACTCTTATAAACAACCATAGTATCACTGTCATACCTAAAAAGGTTACCAACAATTTATGATGTTACATTTACTCACTGATGTCCCCCAAATGCTCAGCCCAAACCCTTCTCACTGGCAACATCGGGAGGTGCTGTGTGCGTCTAGGGCAAGCAGACACCAGCTAAACAAAAGCCTTCATTTTTTTCAAACAGTGATGATAACCCGGATCTCCAAGCTTTGAATGCACATGTGATCAGCAGAGCAAGGTTAAGTTCAGCCTTTTTGGCTTTTATTGGGGAGAGAAGGAGGGATACCAATAGTATCAGTAGCTAAGGCATGATATGATCAATAGCTAAGGTGGAGTCGGTGACATGACTGCTGTGCCAGGTGCTCCATAGGCCTCATCTAACTTGACCCTCAGCACAACCCCATGAGGGAACACCCTTCCTCTTCCACAGAAGGGGAAGCTCAGGCTCAGCAGGATTCCACCACTTACCTGAGACCTCACGGGAACTGGCACTGAGGTTGACACCCAGTCTTACCGCAGAGCCCGTGTTCCTGTCCCTCTGCCATGCTGGTGGACCCTCATCCCACACCAACATCTCAGGGACAGGGTGGCACTGCTCCTGGGCATCCCTCACCAAAACCCCCCAATACAGCCCATTTATCCAGGGACCAGGTCACAGAACACCCCCAAACTCTCCTGACATCTCTTGCCTCTCTCCCAACGACCACCAAAGCAGTAGGGGATCCCCTGCAAGTGTGTGACTTAGGACTGTGGGGGTTCCTCAGTTTCCTCAGGAGTTGGCACTCACCAAACTGGCCATCCAGTTTCACATATAACTCGATTACGCCGTAGGCGATGGTGGTGGCAGCTGGGATCTCCAGCACCACATTGGAGTCCTTGGTGACATTCCCATCCTCTGTCGCTGACACCTGTGGGCGAGAGTAACGCTCCCACCTGTGTGCTCAGGTGCTCCCTGGCTTCCCTCGGCCTCCCCACTGTGTCCAGCCTCAAACATAGGAGAAGCTGAGGAACTGTCCCTGGAACCAAGTGGGAAGTAGGAGCAGCCAGCAGAGGTCAGGGTTCAGCACTTGTTGGTGTCATGACGTGTCACAGGTATTCCCACATACACAGCCAGCCTGATGGCACAAAGGCAAGATTCCCATGTAAAGTCAGGTCTACAGTGCTGAATAAGGATGATGAATACAGTAAATAAGATCACGTCCCAGTTCCCTTCATCAAGGGTTATGGAAACAACTTTGAAATCCTAATGAAAATCCGAAACAGTATCAAAGCTTGACTGGGAGAACCTGGCTGAGAGGAGCCCCCATGCACGTCATTCCAGAATCCTGTGGAAAGTGCACTGTGTGGATGAATGACACCAGGAGGAGGGATGTGGGGAGAGGCTGAAGGGAGCAGCAGGGACTAGCGCAGGACAGGCAGGACATGCCAGGGGGTGACGCCAGAGCTCCCTCCCTCAGGCCCTCTCACAGACAGAGCCCCTGCCACAGTGCCCTGTGGAGAGCAAGATGAGAATATACTTGTCGGCCGAACACTGGAGATCAGAAAACTTTTTTTGAGCCACTTGATCCTAGTCAGAGTGTGCTGCTTTTGGTCAAGAAATGGTGGCTGGGCTCCTGACTCCAGAGGGCTCCAGAACTGCAGGGGGTGGTGACCATCACAGACACATCTGCAGGGCCAGCCTAAGCTGCTGTCCAGCACCCACCCTGCCCACCCTAGCAAGAGTGCCAGCTCTAGACTACACCTACACCTCCTTCCAAATGCAAACTTCCTGGGTCCTCTAGAAAAAGCCAGAAGTTACCCCAAGAAGTAAATCTCTAAGAAAATATCGCCACCAGGGCAAGCTGGAGGGGAAAGAGCTCAGGGCAGCTGGCTGCCTATCCCACTGGCGTGTAGTACCGGCTCAGGGGTCAGCTTGACAAGGCTGTCTATAATTAAATCTGGAAGCATCTGTTTATGTATCTAAAGACCTTTACCTGCCCTAACTCAATCCACGAAGGATCTGAGGCAGCTAACCCTAAAGTAATCATTCTGAGACCCCTGGCTCTGCAAGGTGCTCAGGACTCTCTTGTATTTGGCCTGACCAGTGCCCATTTAACCCATTTTCCTCTGGGGAAGCATCCCCCTCCCCCAGGGGAAAGTGTCAGGCCCTGGCCTTGGGTCTGCTTCAGGAATGGACACGACCCCGGTAGGTCTGGTGAGAGCCAGCCCTGGAGCACTCTCCCCTCTGGGGCTGCAGCAAACCGGATGAAAGCCTGGAGCTGCCAGCACCACAGGGGAGAGCCTATTTGAGAGGGAACCACCCTGCAAGGGACGGCAGCTCACAACATCCTGGGGTCCTGGATCCAGCCATGACTGAAGCCAAACTGCCCCAAACGTCTCAGTTACACGAGCCAATAAATTCTTGTTCACTTAAGCCAGTTTGAGTTGGATTTCTGTTAACTCGCTATAGAAAGAGTCCTGACTAATAAAGACACCACCCAAAGAGGCCCCTGACCGAGGTCTCCACGACCGGGAGTGGAGCGGCTGCGTGGCCTTGACCCCGCCCACCCCTGGACGCACACACCTGCACCGTCTTGGTCTGGACGCCCAGCATGCCCCCGCACCTCTCCTCCACCTGCACGTGCTCGGATATCACACACTTCTGCGTTGTCACGATCTTCTGTGTCAGGATGCACAGGACGTCACTCCTCCTCTCCAGCACCTGCTGAAGCACCGGGTTTTTCAGGTTTATTGTTCTGAAAAAGAAAAATGGCAGTGAGTGGCCTAGAGCCTCAGGGGACACTGACACTGGCCAAGCTTCTCCCCTTCCACAGCTGGCAGCTGAGGAGTGAGCAGGTGACAACCAGCTTCCTTGATTTCCTGGTGAGGGGAGGGAACAAGTCACCCGGAAAGGCATACACCAAACTCTCCCGAGGCCACCTCAGAGCTGCCAGGCCTCCGGGGGACAGGCTGGATGCCAGAGGGGATGGGGCTCTCGGTGTAACAGCAGTGCTGGTTGTCAAGGAGGAAGAAAAGGAAACCAGCCAGGAGGGGGTTGCAGTCCACCCCCTGCCTTGGACCCAGGGAACTCTGCTTTGTTATTTAATCAGTGCTGCGGTACCACAGACGTCACAGCCATGGCCCAGGGAATGCAGGATCACTATGGGGAAATGGTGGCCGGCTTGCTTCTCACAGAGGAGACTGTTATTTAATCAGTGCTGCGGTACCACAGACGTCACAGCCACGGCCCAGGGAATGCAGGATCACTATGGGGAAATGGTGGCCGGCTTGCTTCTCACAGAGGAGAGGAGCAGGCTTAAAGTACGGTGGGGAGGAAGAAATTAGATCTGAACTAGAAAAGAACTTCTTAACCTGACTGGGAAAGACGTTCAATCTCTTAGAAGGGACTTTATGTCACTTTATATGGGGAAACTGAGGTGAGTCAGGCACGGCCTGCTGCATTCCCTGCCCACTCTGTGCAGAGCAGCAGCCCCTTCACACTGTCATGTCCTCAGGCCACTCCTCCAGACAGCATATTTCCACACAATATTTTTCTACCTTTTTTTTTTTTTTAAAGATGACCAGTAAGGGGATCTTAACCCTTGACTTGGTGTTGTCAGCACAAGTTACAAGTTCCATTGCTCAATTGTACTAGCCACATCACCAGTGTTTGGGAGCCACATGTGGCTAGTGGCTACCATATTGGATAGCACAAAGGAAGAACATTTCCATCATCATAAAAAGTTTCACTGGACAGCGCTGCTCTATAATACCATCATAAGATGTTTTAATTGCTTTTAGGTTCAACACACACACACACAAGAAAGTAAAATATACAGGAGAGTTAACAGAGCATTAAATCAGCCATACAGTAAGGGCTTAGTACTAAAAGATTTATACATATTATCTCAATTTTATCATCACCGTGACCTTATAAAATTGATATTTTGATCCTACCATTTACAGATAAGGGATCTTAGTTTCTTCAAGTGGTAAGTCCCCAGTCATACAGCTAGGAAGTGGTGAAGTAAAGAGTGAATCCCTTCTGAATTCTTCACCCTTCAGCACTACTCCCTGCCGTCTTCTAACCTGCTTGGATGTTGATGGCAAGGACAATGCAATGTCTTCTGAGTTCCAATGTGGCGGATTCTCAGGAGCTGAAACTCAAGCAGTTAGCAAGTGGTTTGCAGGCCCTTGGAGGCAGGGGCTCCCATGTTTTCCTCTCGGTTCTCAGGACAGTGTGTCAGAAATAAAGGGAACATTGCTTGGAATTGCTTCCTTCCCTCTGGCTTTTAAGTCAATCATTTCTTGCCTCAAGCTGACATTTTGACCAGTTTTTGTGTCTCCCTCCCCCAATCCTCATACATATTCTCCTCTGTTGACACACACACATACACACACACACACTTTCCTGTAGTGTGGTTTAAGAATGGCATGTGGTCTGGATGCTGTGTTTTTCCATCCATTGAATAATAATTCCGATAAGATTCTGTTTTCATCCTAAATGCCTTTTTAAAAGTTTACAAAAGTGCACGTGTTTCGGTGTGAAAGAAAACACCCTCACTTTTAGGATTGGAATTTTAGAAGAATTCCTTGACCTAGGCAAGTTGAGAACTGAATTTTATGTTCTGGAAGAAAAGGGGGGAATCCCACGTGAGAGTTGTGAAATCTAACTGATTGAAGTTAAACTGGCCTGAAATATTTTTGGAGATGAAATGGTACTGTGTGTTCTGGGGGGTAATAATGTATTCTCGCAAACAAGCTGGCTTGGAATCAGAAGACCTGGATTTTGGTACAAACTCCACCATTCATAGCTGCGGGACTTCAGACAGACAATTAACTATTGAGGCTTATGGTGATCATGATACTACCAGCCTTATCTACGGTAGTGGATAACCTACATATGCTCCAGATCCCCCCTTCAGGACCAAGGCAGGTATTTCCCCAGGTGTTTGCCTGCTGAATGCTCATAGCCCAGTCTGTCTCCAAGAATGGCTCTCAGCCTAAAAGAGGCACCTTGCCCAAGGTTATGCACCCTTATTTTATTGTATGCATTTAAAGTGGTCCATGGGTTTCTTCAGGCTGCTAAAAGGGTTCACGAAACACAAACATTTAAAATTCTGGATCAGGGGCTTCAGAGATGCAATTTTATTGTATGCATTTAAAGTGGTCCATGGGTTTCTTCAGACTGCTAAAAGGGTTCACGAAACACAAACATTTAAAATTCTGGATCAGGGGCTTCAGAGATGCAGAAACAAGAGGCTCAGAGAGGCTGAAGTCAGTAACCAAAGCAACACAGCTCAGAAGCCTGGGGTGGACTGCACAGCGCCCCCTCGGCCCCAGCAGCCCCACAGGCTGTCTCCCTCCTCTGCTGAGGGCGCCCTCTGGCTGCAGTAGGAATTCCAGCTCCATCTCTATTAACTCTTGCGTTGCTGTGACCATTTTCTACATGTAAATGTCTTACCTGTCTAGCTAGACCAGTGGCTAGAGGCTGGAGGTGGGGAAGGGGGGTTCCCAAATCCTCCGGAAATCTTTTTCAGAATATCCGTGCCTGCCTGTCCTCCCTGAGCCCATGTCCACCTCCCGATGGCTGCAGCCATGTGCCCTTAGACAATTCTTCCCTAGTTGCCCTGATTTGCCTGATCTCTCCTGCGCCCTGGTAAGCACCCCAGAATGACATGGAAGGAGACACAAGAAACTATTAACAGTGGTTGCCTCTTGGGTGGGGAACTAGATGGCCAGGAGAGACTTTTCACCTTTTCTCTCTTGACCTTTTGATCTTTAAACCTGTAAATATATTACCTATTCAAATTTTTTTCTTTTAAAAAAAAACCTGGACAGACTGTAAGCTCCTGAAGGACAGAGTACCTCGCTCCTCTTATTGGTGCCTAGCCCTGTGCTATCCACCCCATTGGTGGATAAATGAATAATTTATCACATAGAGCCTTAAGGGCAGAAAATAAGCAGCCTGATGTTCTGCATCCGCCTCACATGTACGTCTAAGGGCAGCCTCCAACAGGCCATATGACAATAGGGACAATATGGGACGGCAATATGACAGCAAGAACAGGAGCACCCAGAACTGCGAGGTGTAAGCATCTGTAAAGGGCCAGACCCAGAAGAACACGTCTGGGGGCAAGTGAAGCGGAGCACACACGACGTGGGGCAGAGGAGCTCCCCTTCCTCGCCCCACTCTGCTGTGAGATCGTCCTTCATCCTGCAGACCTGGCGGGTCTGTGTAATGCAAACACCTGGAGTTGTTCCCAGCTTTATCTCCCACTAGCTGAGTCCCTACCTCCAATCCCTTGCCTCATTTTCCACATCTGCAAAATGAGAATGTGCTGTGAGGACTCTGTTCAGCGAGGTCTTGCGTGACCCATACTGTACCCAGCACATGGCAGGTGTCCGTGTTTCTTTCCTTCCCCTGTTGGCAGAGAAGCCCAGGCAAGATCCCCCTCCAGCCTGGTTAAAAACATGACCACAATTTTCAGGATGCCTCATGAGGTGAGCCCTCAGTCAGGGAGTAAACCCTCGAAGCAATTAGGAAAACGGCTTCATGGACACAGGACAGGAGTTGGCAGGAGAGGAGACCAGGCAGGAGCCGCTGGGAAGCAGCAGGCAGTGAGGGCTGAGGGAAGTGTGGCTCAGACCATGGTCCTTCTGGGGACCAGGCCAGAGCAGGAACAGAGGGTCCAGCTCCTGAGGCCTCCATCAGCCCCCCAAGCCCAGCCCGAAAGAAGAGGCCTCCTCCCCCAGGCAGAATCCTTAATTTCCATGTCCTCTACATCTAAGGCTTTCAAAAGCCAAAATGCAAACTCACAAAGTAGACACCCAGAGAAGACTTTTAAAACTCTGACAATATCCAGGAGGGAAGCAGCTTTCTTTCCCAAAGCATAATGGCAGTCCCGGATCCCTGCTGTAGAGACGGGGAGGGCACGCTTTCTCATGCAGACCACACACCTTAACTCTCATTCATTCATCTCCACAAATAGCTGAGTCCTGCTGTGCTCCAGGCACTGGGCCAGATGCTAGATTCCCAGTCAACAAGACCAAGGTGGTTACTGTTGGCAGGATCTTCTCATGTACTAACACTTGATAATGACATGTCCTAGAGGAAGAGTTTCTGAGGGAGTTCTCCAAAACTAGGCTCCCCAAATACTAGAGTATGTCATGACACAGTAGGAGCTTTTCTTGATTCTGCTACAGAGAAATTATAAAACTGGAAGGGACCCAGGAGATTATCTAGCTCTGGAGTGGAAAACCAGTTGCCTCTTGAGTATCACCTCTGATCACTCCATCAGTGATTGCTGCCTTTCTGGAGGGAATTCTGAGTCTAGGCTGGGGGCAGTAAGGAGCAAGAATGCTGTGATTAATTGGCGATGTCTGCATGGGCATGGGAGGGGAATGGTCCTGATCACCCAGATCCAATCCAATGTCTCTGCTCATTAATGGGAGAATGTACCCCATGGAGGTTACAGACTTTTCTGACCACATGGCACATTAGTGGCAGAGCCAAAATCAGGACAGACGTCTTCTGACTCTTAGACTAGTGCTGTGCTCATTACACTGTTCTAAAAACCAACAGCAAGAGGCAAAGGGGCAAATGCACCCTGAAGAAGCCAAGCAATGTTGCCAGAGTTGGCTTCAACATCTCCCTAGGAGCACAGATGGAGGCATTTAAAAGAGCCAAAAGATGGTGGCCAGGCTGCTACTGCAAGAACATTAAGCAAGTATTACTAACCCACAGAAATGGAGATATATATTGATGACGAAGGCTTTAGTAATTCAGGTATGTCTCCCAAAGCGTTTTGATTTATTGGCTAAAGCTGTAGTTAAAAGGAAAGCAAATGTGCATTCACAGACCAGCCCTAGAGTAGAAAAATTAGGCTTATGGACATGGCTTTGCCCTTCTAACAATTCATTAAGCACGAAAGTCTGCTTCTCTTTTGATAACCAACTTCCTCCAGTCTACAGAAGTGGCAAATTACCTTGCCCTAGCTGGTGACTAGAGTTTAATTTCAGTAACCGCCTCCTAAAATCCAGGAACGCAGATGCCCTGGTCCAGTTCATCCGCTCCTGTCGCGCTTTTGCGGTCTGCAGGATCCTGACAGCCGGGGGAGGCGGGAGCGGCACGCCCTTCTGCACCACGTGGGGGCACCATGGCCGCCATCCTAGTTTTGTTCAGGTGTTTGGGGACATTGTACTGGCAGGGGGGAGGGGAGATGAGCTGTGACTGGTCTGTCGGCCAGTCCTGGACACTCCATTGTTCTTATCAGGGATTGGGGGGCTATTCTGGCCATTGAGACCAGAGTCTGTTGGGGCTGCCCAGATTTTTCTCTCTCTTAAAAAGAAGTACAAGGAAGAGACCACTTTTCTGCCTGTGGACCTTGTCTGCAATGCAGCCACCACTTGGGGACCAAGAGAACTGTGGCTGCAGGGAAGAGCAGCAAGTGGAGCTGCTGAACCAACCATCGCCATGAACCGCTGGCTTCGCTGGGACTCGCCCTACTCAGGATGCTTTTTCATGTGACACATTAAATGTTCTTTGCAACTAAAGATGCTCTAACTGGTCCGTGTTGTTACTGTCATCCTCTATCCACAGCGGGACTGGACCACTCAAGCGATGACCCAAAGGCGCTGGGCTGACACAGGCGAATGAGAAGCAGCGTGGCATTGCCCAACCCTCAACCCGAAGGCCTGGCCATCTTCCCTCTCCCTCCCGGGCCTGCCAGGGCCCAGCATACAGAAGGCACTTCAGGGGGCTTGATTGTCAATGAACAGGCAGCCTTCCTGCTCAGTCCCCTGTGAGAGCTGCCCAGAGACTGGCTTTTGGAAACCAAAGCAGACACCCACTGGGTTCTCGGCACCAACGTACAGTCTCCATTTGGACAGGAAAGAAACCTCCCATACATCAGAGAAGCTCCACCTGGAGCTGGGCAGGAAATCTCTAGAAACCTCAACTACTGTGTCCTGGAGACTCCACTTCCCCATAGAATGAGGAAGGCCCTGCTCTCTCTCTTTCACACTTGGCTGTGATGAAGATGACTTCAGGATTGTAAACTGCTGGAAAAATCAAGATTGGGGCATTATGCTAAGTGCACATTATTACCAAAGGGACCAGGCCACCCCCACACACAACTGCTGTACCTCAAACCACATGATAGCCTCTAATACCTTATCTTACTCACTTACAACCCAGGGAGAGAGAACAGAAAAACACTGGGCCATTATAGACATTCAACCTTTTAGACAGAGTAATTAATTAATGGCCACCAGTCGCTGAGATGCAGCAAGCCTAAAAGATGATAAACCAAACAAGGCTGATGCAGACAGGTGAATTCACGCAGAAGCCCTCAGGACACTTCTATTCTCTTCCCAAGCTCTGTGCATAGCAGCTGGATTGGAAAAATTGTGTTTTGTGGACCCAGCCTTAAATCCTGAGTCCAGGCAAACTAATTAGTTTCTGCATTTCAGGCTCCGCAGACGTAAAATGAAGATAAACCCATTATCCTTGCAACCAAGCAGTGCTTAGTACGCTGCAGGCACCATGCCAGGCCCCACGGCAGACATGGGAGGCGCTGGAGGAGGGACCAGGCACAGAGCAGGCAGTCACAACCTCCTTCCCCACTGTGCGGTTAGTACCCCAGCAGTGGAACCATGGGGTGATGTGGCTCCTGAAGGAAGTGGGCTCTCATCAGGCACAAAGTGTAATTAGGAACTGTCTGGCTGAAGCAGGAGTGAGTCTGCGGGCAGGAGGAGGGAAGGAGCTTCAGACAGGGCGTGGAGGTGCGGATGAGCCGGGAGCGTTCACCCCAGTACTGCATGCAGTAAGCTCAGGGGACTGGCCTGCAGACTGGGGGGCACCGTGGGAGGTGAGGCTGCTGGGGAGTGAAAGCAGGGCTTCCTCGAAAAGAGGATCGAGTGGGTGTCCTCCTGGGACAGGGTAGAGCCAGAAGGGCATAGGCCAGGCAGCAACTGGTCTGGTCCAATTGGCTGCCAAGCAGAGAATCCACTGGAAGGGGTGAGATGGGTGCAAGTGAGGGGTGGCTGGTGGAGGCCTGCACCAGGGAAGTGGTCGTGAGGCTGGGTTAAGGGGAACAGGTAAGACCCATATTTAAGAGGTAGAGTCACCTAGTGAGAGACCAGGTGTAGCAGACAGGGCCAGGAAGGAGTCACGTCTGAAACCCAGACTCTTGGCTGGGATTTCTGGCCTTACCAACCAGCTCCTGGGAGGGTTTGAGCAGAGAATCCACTGGAAGGGGTGAGATGGGTGCAAGTGAGGGGTGGCTGGTGGAGGCCTGCACCAGGGAAGTGGTCGTGAGGCTGGGGTAAGGGGAACAGGTAAGACCCATATTTAAGAGGTAGAGTCACCTAGTGAGAGACCAGGTGTAGCAGACAGGGCCAGGAAGGAGCCATGTCTGAAACCCAGACTCTTGGCTGGGATTTCTGGCCTTACCAACCAGCTCCTGGGAGGGTTTAGAGAGGAGATGAGAACTCAGTGATGGGTTGAGCCCTGTGTCAGACACCGTATGGAAAGCCCAGGTGGCATAAAGGTCTGCTCACCTGAATTCTAACTCCTCATTCATTCAAGCCAACCCATAGCTCATCAGTTCTAAGACACAAATTTTTCCCCACATTTTAACATCTCTGAAGTCTGGATGTTTTAAAATGGATGGGTGGCATGGTTTAATTGGTGGTGTTCTTTCTTAATGATACATAAAATAACGGTGCATCTTACAGTGGATGACACCTTGGATTTGATGAAATATGATAATGTCTATCAATCTTAGAAGAAAAGGGTACTTGGATGTCTCTTTTTAGAACTTAAATCCTACCTACTTCCAAAACAGCTAAAGTAGTCTCCAAAAGCAAAGCTCATAGGACAGGATGATTTCTGTAAAAAGACAAAAACCACTCCTGGAACAAGTATTGGAAAAAGTCCCCAGAACGCTCCCCTCCAGCACAGGCCAAGTTTACACTGTAAGAAGAAACAACAGAGGGTCAGACAACTTTCCAGGGGCTCGCAGGGTTTCAGGGGCTGACAACTAAAATCAAAACCAGGCAACAGAATAATCTAGAAAGAGGTGATAATAGATTGATCTGATTTCAAATAACACAGAGATAGGTGTGGCCTGGCAGTCTCAGGAAAGACATCTTTTAAAAAAGGTGAATTTGGTGGGGGCTTGACAGCTTCATAGCTATGCCTCCGATAAAAAACATGGTGACTGAGACAAGGCCCATTAAGGTCTTACCAGTACTGGACACAGGCTCCATACATCTTTATTTAAGAATCGAATAAGCATCTCCTGCTCCAAACAAAACATATACAAAGAAAAAAAAGTCTGTGTGCTTTCTAGACTTTTCCGGGGAACAGGCAGATCTCTGGGTCGGCACTCATTTTGGGAGAACACAGGCCGCTGCCACATGCAAGCAGCAGAGCCCCTGTGACTTTCATGGAAGGCGGTCAGGCACTCCCCGCGGAGCTCAGAGTGGAGACTGCTGGGGTGTCTGTCTCCTCCATGGAGGAGGCAAGCGAGAGCTGGAAGAGGTGAGCATCGGGAATGTCCCTGTCACATCGTCTCACTTCTGAAACCCTGCGTCCCCCTGGCCCGCTCACGGCATGCTAAGTCACACCTTTCCTACAAGAGCGCTGACCTTTCCCAGGGTTGGAAACCAGGCCCTAGACTACAGGAAGTGTTGACACTAATCGCTACAGTTTGTCAGAACGTGCTACATGCCAGGCTACTCTATGTGACCTGTTTATATTCACTCATTTAATCTCACAGAAACACTAATCTCATTTTGCTAATGAAATCCTGGGCAATGAAGGCAGAAAAGATGGCTCCTCTGTCTTGGTTTAAAGAAAAAGATCTTCTGTTAAGCTGGGTGGGAGGTAGTATATTAGTATTTATTATATTATTCCTTAGACCTTCTATATGTTTCCATGACCGATTATTTTAACTTAAAAAAATCAACCTTAAGTTTAGCACCTGCAGTATCTCTACCCACCAGCGCCAAGAGAAGAGCTGGACAAGGCACTGCCGGCCTCCCCTGGTTTATTCTCA
>NW_007745125.1:0-1247 GCF_000696425.1 Galeopterus variegatus
AAATGACATGTAGGAGAAATAAGCCAGGCACAGAAAGAGAAGTAACACATGTTCTCACTCATATATGGAAGCTAAAAAGTTGATCTCATAGAAGTAGAGTTATTACAGAGTGGTAATGGTAGTGGGGAGGGAAGAGGTAAAGAGGGGGAGAGGGTGGTCAATGGATATTGTAGAAAGATAGAAAAAACAGGATAAGATCTAGTATTCTACAGCAAGATAGGGAGACTAAAGCCAACAACAAATTATGGTATAATTTCAAGTAACTAGTCAAGAAGATGTTGAAAGTTCTCAACACAAGAGGTGACAAATGTTTGAGGTTATAGATATGCCGATATGATCCTTGCACACAGTATAAATGTACCCAAATATTATATTGTACTCCATAAATATATACAATTATCATGGGTCTATTAAGAAAAAAATAAATTAAATTTCAGAGACAGAAGTAGATTAGAGGTGACCAGAAACTGGGGGAAGGAGGTGGGGACATAATGAGAAGTTATTGCTTATTAGGTATAGAGTTTATGGTTAGGATGACAAAAAAGTTTTGGAAATAGATAGATGTAGTGGGTACACAGCATTGTGAATATAATAATTCCATGCAATTGTATGTTTAAAATGCATAAAATGGAAATTCTTGTGTAATATATGTTTTACCACAATAATAATAATAATAATAAAACAAACAGGATGACTTAAACCCAAATATGTTAACAACTATATTAACTATAAATGGACTGAATTTCCCACTTAAAATATAAATACTGTCATACTAGATAAAAGTAAAAAAAAAAAANTCCAAAACTCAGGTGTTACCAGTGTGATGGTATTAAAAAGGTGGGGCCTCTAAGAGATGATGAGACTGTAAGGGATAGTCTCCCTCACGAATAGGATAAAGGCCTTTATAATAGAGACTTTGCACAGCATTCAGTGAGCTTCCTCTCTTGCCCTTCCACCTTCTGCCATGTGAGGACACACTAAGAAGGCCCTCACCAGACACAATATTCTAGCACCTTGTTCTTGGACTTCCAAGCCCCCAGAACTATGAGAAATAAATTTCCATTCCTTATAAATTATCCAGTCTCAAGTATTTTGTTATAGAAGCACAAATAGACTAAGACAATGGGTAATAACAACACAGTTTGAAACATACTTTGATATGAGAAATACATGGACCGGGGGAGAATTTCTCTCCACCCTTGTGATACTTAAGGAAAAGGAGAAGTTTGCTAATCAAACAAAAGGAC
>NW_007745125.1:3005-4265 GCF_000696425.1 Galeopterus variegatus
ATGGTGAATGATGGCAAGGAGGTGGAACAACAGGAACTCTCATTCATTGCTGGTGAGAACATAAAATGGTACAACCACTTTGGAAGACAGTTTGGCAGTTTCTTACAAAACTAAGATTTTACTATATGATCGAGCAATCGTGCTTCTTCCTATTTACCCAAAGGAGTTGAAAACTTACATCCACACAAAAACTTGTATATGGGTGTTTATAGCAACTTCATTCATAATTGCCAAAATTTGAAAGCAACAAAGATGTCCCTCAGTAGGTGAATGGATAAACGGGTACATCCAGACAATGAAATATTATACATCACTGAAAAGAAATGGGCTATCAAGCCATGAAAAGACATGGAGAAACGTTAAATGCATATGACTAAGTGAAAGATTTGCAAAATTCAACTTTTCTTGAACCCATTAAAAAGAGCTTATCTTTCAGGGCAACCAAATTAACTCAAAATCTGAGGAAAAACAGGAATCTTTAAAGAGAGACAAGGCACTAGAACTCACTTACCTGAGACAGACACTGGACCCCTGACAAGACATTAATAAGAATTCAGACTGCTAAAGACCAAGTACAAGTTAGCATGAGAGCATAAAATTTCTAGTGGCTGCAGACACAATAGAAATTTAAAACCATTTCCAGACTTTTCTCAACTATCCTTACTGGGTGCTAATGAGAAAGACTGGAGGCAGAGGGAGACACTAGAGAAAGCCTTCCTCTCAGTCTATTATTGATGGAGGGAAACAGCAGCCACTGTGGAAAAGGTACAAGTTCACAGATTCTTCTCTACCTTCCCTAGGGAACAAGAGACATAAGCCACTGGGAGAAAGACAGAAAATCCTGGTGACTTTAAGGCACAGGTGAAGACCTCTGCAGCTAGGGAAAGGGAACCAAAAAAACCCTCTACCTCTACCATTGTGGAAAGGCAGAAATACATCCTGGGTCCAGATCATTAGATATCTCTGACATCTGGGGAAGTAGGATTAGTGAGAAGATCATACCCACGAGAGCCAGGGAGATAACACTTACCTAAGACCAAAACTTTACCAGAACAACAGAGAACACCACCCCACTCTGCCCATTAGGCTAGCAAGTATCAATAACAATGAACAGCAGTTTACTGCTGGGGGGTGGGGATGGCGTCAAAACATAGAGACAAACCCTCTGCGATGTGCCACCAAAGGGAACACTTGCATCGAAGAGGACAACAAGCATTAAGGAAAAAATCCTCTGGCAAACCAGCTCCTATCCTAAATACC
>NW_007745125.1:5474-6090 GCF_000696425.1 Galeopterus variegatus
AAATTCTATGTATGAAAAACCCTGTAAGAGACGAGGAATCTTTTTATGAAATCAGCATTAATTTTTTTTTAATTTAATTTAATTTTGTCAATATACAGTGTGGTTGATTATTGTGGCCCATTACCGAAACCTCCCTCCCTCCCAACAACCTCATATCTGTTCATTTGTCATATCAACTTCAAGAAATTATAATTGTTGTGTCTTCTTCCCTCCCCCCCGCCAGTTTATTTGTGTATTTATTTATTTTTACCTCCCACAAATAAGTGAGAACATGTGGTATGTCTCTTTCTGTGCCTGACTCATTTCACTTAATATAATTCTCTCTAGGTCCATCCATGTTGTTGCAAATGGCAGTGTTTCATTCTTTTTTATAGCAGAGTAGTATTCCATTGTGTAGATATACCACATTTTCCGTATCCACTCATCTGATGATGGACATTTGGGCTAGTTCCAACTCTTAGCTAATGTAAAGAGTGCTGTAATGAACATTGGGGAACTGGTATACCTTCGACTTGATGATTTCCATTCCTCTGCATTAGATTTAATACAACTAAAGAAATAATCTATAAATTTCAAAACAGGTCAATAAAAAATACCCCCACTGAGACAAAAAGAG
>NW_007745125.1:9169-13530 GCF_000696425.1 Galeopterus variegatus
GATTATAGCTTCCCTTCTAAAAAGGAAATAAAAGAAATAAGGTGACAGGGATATAAAATAAAGAATAATATATATATATAAACTAGTAAAATCAAATGAGGTGACATACTAATTTTATCTATCTACTGGAAAGGGGGAAATCTCTAAGAAAATTAAATAATTGGGGTTTAAAGGTCTTAGACCCTCTAAAGTTCTTTCCAAACTACTAAAATAAGGAACCAAAAAATGAAAGATTAGAATTCAACATGAGAGCTCTATAAAGATTGTCAGGCCAGTTTCCTCAAGAACCATTAGATGTGATTTATGAAGTGACCCAGATAAAATCTACTGTCTTTGCTAATCCAGGTGTATCTCTAACTAATAAGTTAGGAGGGAAAGTGAAAGGATTTCTATATAAGAAAAGAATTCCCTTGACTAATTCCCACAGCTGCCTATCTTCCAGGCTTCAGACGGCAATAATAGTCTTTGACAAGATTATGGTCAGGCCACCACTTAGAACTGGGTGTCGGATCAGCACTTTTAAATGATGCAGTGTGCAACTCATCTTCTCATAGGGGCCCCAGGAAAAGAGACTGGTGCCTCCTCCGCTGGGACCACTCTTCACAGAGCGGAACAGGGACTTTTCATGACTTAGATTTCACTTTGGCTACTGCCTGCTTATATAGCTGGCTAGCACACAAAGATTCACTGTGTTTACAAATGAATCACACAAATAAAGAAACACCTGGAAGCATCTCCTCTGATTCTAGGCCAACCCCTATTTTGCAAAAGATCATAAAGACAAAACAAAACAAAAAAGAGTAGCAATATGTGAAAAGAGAAAATTTACTTGTTACATGCCTAATTCTGTGCCCAGTTTTGCATAGGTTCTCACATTTAACTAGATGTTGTTATCCTCATTACAGATGAGAAAAGAGATATTTTTAGGTTAAGTAATTTCCCCACACTTACACAGCAAGAAAGTAGCAGTGTTGGCATTTTAACCCAGCTGGCTCTAAAGACCAGGGTCTTCACACACAGGTCTCAGTGTGATAATTCAGAAAACAGGACTGATTCATTCCACGAAAAAAAACATATAAAATATCTTCATTTGTATGTTTCTTCCATGTTTCCAGATTCTTTTAAGAAATAAGTGCATTTTAATTCTTCTTGACCATCTATTAAAATCTAAGCCTCAAAATAAAATCTTTTGAATCACTAGTGTGTTTCCTTCTGTTCATGTTCAGCTTACTTCTTTCTAATATGTTGTGAAGTAAAGAAAAACTATGCTATACTTCTTACATTTCAAAAGCTTATAGTTCCACTTATTACAAATCTAAAAGCATCTCAAAGTGAATTCAGCCACTTAATTTGTGGATGCTGTCAGAATAAACTATTTGAAAACAGGCTACAACAAATTTTTTTTTAAGTATTCATTCTTCTATTCAACAAATATTTATTTGTTACCATCATGAGGCAAGTACTTCTAGATGCAAGGGAAATGGACTGAAATGCCTGCCCTCGTGGAGACAAATAAGTAAGACAGGTCAAATAGTGAAAAGTGCTGTAGAGAAAAAATAAGGCATGGAAAGGAGGTGGGGATGGCTGAAGGGTGGAGGAGGTACAGCTGAAACTTGAGTGGTCAGAAAGGCCTCTAAGAAGAGTACATGTGAGCAAAGACCTGGTGGAAGTGAGGAGCAAGCCCCGGAGGCATCTGGAGGTTGGGCATTCCAGGCAGAGGAAACAGCTAGTGCAAGAGCACCACCAGTGCTTTAAAAGAAGACCTGAGGGGGCCAGAGTTGCTGAAGAGAAGTGAATGAGGGGGAAGTAGTAGAATGGGTTGGAGAAGCCACGGAGCTACAGCACTGCAAGGGCTCTGGCTTTTACTTTAAATGAGATGGAAATTATCAATGACAGAGGAATGACACACTCTAACTTAAGTTTTAAAAGGAACACTCTGAATGCTGTATTGAAAACAGACCAAATGAGACAAAAGGTGGATAGAGAAAAGTCAGTTAGGAGGAAAGTTCAATACCACAGGGGATAGTGGCTGCTTAAAGCACCATGATAGCACTGTTGATGGGAAGATACGGCCTGATTGTAGATATATTTTTATGGTAGCGCCAACAGGATTCACAGATGGATTCTATGTATGAAAAAGAGGGAGAGGTGTGAATAATGACTCCAAGATTTTTGACCTGAGAAACTGGAAGAATGAAGTTGCTATTTAGAGATAGGCAAGACTGTGGGAAATGCAGGATTTTGAGAGGAGATCAGAAATTCCATTTGGACATATTAAGCTTGAGATATCCAGAGCTGCAAGCAAACACTTGGATAGTTCAAGAGTAGACTACAGACTCCTCAGCACATGAATAAGATGAGGATTTGATGATATGATGAAGAGAGACCAATCTGGCTGAGCTCCAAATCATGATGGCATTTAGAGGTCAGGAAGATGTTGAAGATCAAGCAAAGGAGACTAAGAGAAAGTGGTTAGTTAAAGAGAAGGAAGCATTTATTTCCTACACCAACAATGGAACTTTGAACTCTAAAGGAGTATTAATAAAAACAGATATTTGATGAATACCAGTTTTCTGCAAATTTTTAGTTCCCACAACTCAAAATTTCCTTAACATGGAGCAGGCAAAAGGATCATGCCACCAATAATTCTTTTGAGATGCCATCCCACCCCAGTTTTCTATTTTGCCTGACAAAGCTTTGCCAGAACCTCAGTAAAGTTTAACCTTCCCACTAACTTGATTTGTGAAATATTTACCGTGAACCTAGCATATGCAAGTCACAGTGCTAAATACAGTGGTGATGGGATACAGGGATGATTACTACATGGTCCCTGTTCTAAGGAGTTTACAGTCTAGCTGGAGAGCTCAAACATGCACATCACAAATAATGATACAAAATCAAAGCAGTTTTAGAAACACACGTATTTAGGGGTCAACTACTTACAGTTTGATAAGAATTCCATTATAATCAATGCTATAACTTTAAAGCAAAAATGTAACTGAAGTATTTCAAAGACGTAGTCGATAACAAGCAAAATAAATATTCTTCTGCACTAATATTGAATAATAGTACCTCTCTGCTATATATAACATCTCTCCCATCTTAACTAAAAATCTTTTAACAAGGGACACCTTTTCTGACAATGACTTGGGGTTGTGCCACTGAAACTGGTATGTCATGACTTCATTTCTCTGGCTGGAGTGTCAAAGAAGACTTACTGCTCCCTTGATCTTTTGTTCCTGAAGCATGCTCAGGAGATGTTGCCAGACATATTAAATGGCTCTACAGGAGGCATTGTAATGGTTTTACTATTGCCAAGTTGTCTGAGATGATGCTCTGCACGGTGATGCCAAAATAGCCTCACCTGTACAACCAGAGCTCCAGACTTCAACCCCACAGGCAGGACTCAGGCCTTATGTTACATCTTAGAGAAACAACTAAAAGTCAAGGCTGATGTAATAACATTTGCAATTCATTTTCACTCATTATTTTAGTCCATTCAGGCTGCTATAACAAATTACCATAAACCGTGTGGCTTATACACACCAGAAACTTATTTCTCAGAGTTGTGGAGGCTGGGAAGTCCAAGATCAAGGCATCAGCAGATTTCATACATGGTGAGGGCCCACTTCTGGTTCAGAGACGGTGCCTTCTCCCTGTACCCGCACATGGTGGAAGAGGCAGGGAAGCTTTCTCTGGGGCCTCTTTTATGAGGGCACTAATCCCATTTATTAGGGCTCCAACCTCCGATCTAATCACCTCCCTAAGTCCCTATCTACTAATACCACCACACTGGTGATTAGGTTTCAACATATGAATTTGGATAAAAACATTCAGATCATAGCACTTGTCTTTTAAGTCCTCATTAATTCTAGATGAAGAAGGTCGAGGCAAATATTAAGATACTGTCTTTTTGCCCTGTGTCTTCATAAGGCAAACAGAGTGTCAAAAATCTTAAGAATCTTGGAGAGTGTCATTGACCAGATTCTTTAAATAATCTGTAACCTATAGTTACCTGTAGGATATTTACAGGCTGATTATTTTCCTGAAGATGATGAGATACAGTGGTGGCAGCTAAGATTAGGTTTATGTTCATTCATTAAGTCATTCATTTGTTTTTCAATTCATGAACCTGAGCTATGCTAAATACTGGGAATGTAAAGATTTTTTAAAAAGCACAAGCCCCTGCCATCAAACAGTCTACGGACTTGGGTGGGGATGCTCATAAAAAAAAGTTAAGTACTGGGCCGGCCCGGTGGCGCACTGCTACAGTGCGCCGCTTGGGAGCGCAGTTGCGCTCGCGCCGAGGGTTCGGATCCCACGTACAGACCGGTTCCCGCTCACTGGCTGAGCGAGGTGCG
>NW_007745125.1:15360-16057 GCF_000696425.1 Galeopterus variegatus
TGAGTCAGACATGTGTGGCTTGGTATCTCAGCTTCTTACTAACTAGGGACACTGAACAAGCTACTTAACCTCCCTGAAATGACTGCCTTTTCTTTAAAATTACGAATAATAATCGACCATCACTCTGGACAAACCTCACGAAATTATGATGATGATGAAATGATGTAATGTATATAAAAATCTAGCACATGGTTAAGCTAACAATTTATTGAATACCTACCACTGTTATATTTATTATTACTGATATTAACAATTGGGAAGTTCTTCACCTGGAGTGATCAACAAAATTAATATGAACTCTTGCCTGGAAGAATTGTCTCTTGTCTTGAGCACTTCTCATGAGAAAGCACATGCCAGTGGTGAGTTTTTCTGCAAAGTCTGCATTCCTTTTACACTCCTTAAAATTTCAAAATCAATTCAGGTCTGCAGACTTAGCTTCGAATCAAAAGCTTCTTAAGAATAATTCCTGGATGTACTATTTGCAGAGCAGCCAAGATAAAGTAGCAGTTGCCTTTTAAGACAAAAATATAATTTCTTCATTTAAAAAAATCTACAAGAGCAAATAACTCATGTGAAAGCATGTAAGTAACTTCCCCTTTCATGCAATTTGTCTATTTAAGTGGCCCATCTAGGGTCCTGTGGTGGTCCCCACTGAACCCCATCTTCTAGTGTTCATGCCTGTGTGTAATCCCCTCCC
>NW_007745126.1:0-1150 GCF_000696425.1 Galeopterus variegatus
TCTCAGCTGATAAACCCCAAACCCTTATAGTCAAGACTGTTTCTCTCTCACTTTCAAAGTCAGAAAATCAGAGCAGATCTACTAAAAATATCCAGAATTCAACCATTTCTACCACCTCCACAGCCATCACATTGGTCCCCACCATCTACACTCACCAGGACTGCTGCAGTCGTCTCCTCCCTCACACCCACAGTCTGTTCTCCATGCTCAGCCACAGGGAGCCTGACGAGACCTGAGTCAGATCACCTTCCTCCGCTACCCTCCACTTACCTGTGTGGGGTCCATAAATGGTTTTGTAGTCGTGGAAGTTTCTAGGAAGAGGGAAGTTCTGAGAAGAAGGTGACTATGGCAGGGCTGCATGAACGCAGGCCACCCTGTACCTCTGCCCAGCCCTGCCCAGGATCCAGGTTATGTCAGGCCGACTATATTACCTCCAAGGCTCAGTCCTCGTTCTCACCAGCTGTATGAGCTTGTGCCAGGACTCAACCTCCCTAGGCCTCACTGTTATCATTTCCATTCCAGTTTGTTCTTCCACTGAGCAGATTTTGAGAAATTTTAAAAGCCTAACTCAGAACACGTCCCTCCTCTGTCCATAACCCTCCGTGGATCCCGGGATCCTCAAAACAAACGTACACCTCTCCAACCCACCAGCCCAGGGGTGCTGCTGTCTCATACTCTCTGTTGCCTGCAGGCTCAGGACTGGCCCCAGGTATCCTTAGTCTCCTGAGCTCAGGTGCAATTTCAAACCTTAGCACACACCAGTCCTCTGCTTGTAACTCTCTACGCTCCCTCACCCTGGCTGTCAGAAACAGGGACCCCACCAATGAGCACCTCACTGTGCTGAACACCGGGAACTGGCCTGCAGAGACATGAGCAGGACCCCTTCAATGGAGCTTTAGGAATTGGGTCAAATAGCAGCGGGTGAAGGCTGTTTTAAAATGTAGGTTTTACTATTCAGACATGGTGCAGTCGGCACATCAAGAAATGACTGACATTGAAGACAGTTGTTTATACTCACAGATCCCAAGAGGAGGAGCACACCCCCCAGTAGAGAGCCACACAGAGAAGTACAAGAGACAGTCAAGAGACAGGAAGAGAGGTGAAAATGTGAGCAAAGCCCTTTACTGTGGTTTCCACCAACAGACATGGG
>NW_007745126.1:1595-4410 GCF_000696425.1 Galeopterus variegatus
TCTCTCCCACAAATCAACCAATTTACAACTATTAAAAAGCAATGACAGCCAAGCTGGGACCGCTAGAGCTCAGGGGAAGAAGAGGAGAGACCTACAGAGTGCATGAAGGCAGGAGAAGCCACGATGAGAGGAAGAAAGGAATGCTCCCACCATTTTGAATCCTGGCTGCTTCAAGGCTGGATGGAGGTGGTGAGCGCATGGAGCAAGAGCCAGCAAAAGCTGCTGCTGTGTCCTTCGGATGAAGTTGTTTTGAGGCAGCAGGGAAGAAGAGCATCTTGGTGGTCCTCAGGACAGCAAGACCACTAACAAGGTTCCCATGGATCCGCATAGGAGTGAAGAACCACAACAACTCAAAAAAAAGGAGCTCTCATAGGTCAGTGAATCATCACAAGGGACCGGCACATGGCCCGACCCAGAGGAGGTGTTTGGAGCACGGTTGGTGGGGGATCCAGGCCCACCAGAGGAACACTGGGGCACAGATTGGACAGATGATCTGCCCTTCAATCAGTACAGGCCCACTTTGTATAGACTGGTCAGGAATACAGAACTGTCAGTGGAGCAGTTTGCTCAAAGAACTCAGGCACAGACTAGAGTTTCTACACAACACAGGATCTCACTAGACCCGGACTTACCTACAAAGTCAACCATTAAAACCTCAGCTGCACAAAAAGCCTTTCCCAGGGAATCAGTAGCAAAGCAGCAATTTAGTTCAACCACAAGGCTCAAGAGCTGGTCCCCACAGGAAGTTCCACATTTTAGAAGTAAGCAAAGGACAACAAATCTGTTCCAGGGAAGAATTTAAGTAGTGGGAACAGTGAATAATCCAACATAGAACTGAAAGAAAAAGCAAAATACCCAGAGACTAGAGATAAAGTTTGATACTAATAAAGGTCTCACTTCACCAAAGAACACCTATGAAACCTAGAAGGACCAGAAGCCCCCTGTGCCCACAAGCCAGGGAGGGGGGAGGGCTTGGGGCCTCAGCCATGCCCCTCAACACCTACAACCAGCCCAGCAATGACCACCGTGCTGTCACAGGAGGCACCCTGGGCTCCTGAGCTGGGTGGTGGGGGGCCTCGATCCTCAGTCATGCCTTTATGACACCTGCACCCCACCCAGCTATGACCACTGAGCCACTGCAGGATACACCCTGGGCATGTAGGGGGGTTGAAGGCTTTGGTCACACCCCCCTGACATCTGCATTCAGCCCAGGAACGACCAAGCCACCACTGGAAGCCCCCTGGTCTCCCCTACAGGAATGTGTGGGGTGCCATGGGCCTCAACCATGCCCCCCTTCCTCCTTCTCCTATCCTATTTCTTTCCCCCTTCTCCTCTCCCCCTCCCACACAACTGCTCCACAACAACATCTTAGAAGGTAAAAACAGATGGGAAGCGACCCCTCCTCCCACAACCAGACCTGCTGCCACTGGCATGGGTCCTGCCTGGGGTCCTGAGGCATGTAGCCTGGAACCAAACTCTCCTCTCACAACCAGGGAAGGAGCACGCCAAGAAGACCACTTCCTTGTGGGTGGCTCACCAGAGCCACCACAATAGCCACAGCTGCCACAAAAGTTGCTGGATGCCACAACCATCATGCAGAAGGCCTGCCAGCCACTTGAGTGCATTGACACAAGGAAAGTCACTAGCAGAGACCAAAGAAAAGAGGAGATGTCTCTATCCACAAAGCTCATTCCAGAGTGACAGAAGCAGCATCTACTCTATGATAATAGTGGGGGACCTGAACAGCTTCTCTCAGCTCTAGACAGATCATCTGGGCAACAAGAGTAACCATTGCTTTTTCAGAAGGAGAGAAGAAATCCAGGATTATCAGAGGTACGGTGGAGGGAGAGGGATGGGGACAGATTGGATAAGGGGCATAAAGGATAAGTATGATTTATAATAATGTGTATGCTAATAATATTGATTTGTTCAACATAATGTCAACGTGGAACCCCCAAATTATGTATAATCAATTATGATTCAATAAAATAAATAAATAAAAACCAAAACAAAACAAAAAAGAAAATAACAGATGCTGGCAAGGATGTGGTGAAAAGGGATCTCTCATACATTCTTGGAGAGAATGTAAACTAATACAGCCAATAAGGAAAACAGTATGGAGGTTCCTCAAAAAACTAAAAATAGAACTACCTTATGAAGCAATGATCCTCCTTCTAAGTATTACACCCAAAGGAAATGAAATCAACATATTGAAGACACACCTGCACTCCCATGTTCGCTGCAGCACTATTCACAATAGCCAAGACATGGCATCAACCTAAATGCCCATCAATAGAAGAATGAATAAAAAAACTGTAGTATTTAAAATCACAATGGACTACTATTCAGCTATTTTAAAAAAATGAGATCCTGTCATTTGCAGCAACACGGATAGAACTGGAGATCCTCATGCTGAGTGAGGTAAGTCAGACACAGAAAGACAAATACCACTAGATCTCATTCATATGTGGAATCTTAAAAAAAAGTGGTTCTCATTAAAGTAGAGAATAGAATAATCGTTACCAGAGGCTGGGAAGAGAGTCTGAAGGGAGGGGAAAAAGTGGATCAAATGGGTACAAAGTTAGAGGGAGATAGGAAGAATAACTCCTGGTGTTCTAGGCTGAGTACAGGTATGGTACATTTCCACATAGCTAGAAAAGAAGAAATTGACCATAATCACGACAAATAAAAGATAAATGTTTAGCTGAGGGATATTGTATTAGTCTGTTTGTGTTTCTGTAACAGACATACCTGGGACTGGGTAATTTATAAGGAAGAGAGGTTTATTTGGCTTATGATTCTGGGACAGCTGCAT
>NW_007745126.1:4776-6762 GCF_000696425.1 Galeopterus variegatus
GTAATTTATAAGGAAGAGAGGTTTATTTGGCTTATGATTCTGGGACAGCTGCATCTGGCACAGGCCTCAGGCTGCTTCTACTCATGGCACAAAGTGGCAGGCAGCTGGTGGGTACACGCAGATTACATCGCGAGAGGAAGCAAGAGAGAGAAAGCAAGAGAGAGAGAGAGAGAGAGAGGGGATGTGCCAGGGTCTTTTAAACAGCCAGCTCTCATGGGAATTAATAGAGAACTCCCTCATTACTCCTCCCACCTAGGGAGAGCACTAATCCATTCATGAGGGATCCATCCCCATGACTCAATCAGTTTCCAACACTGCCACACTGGGGATTAAATTTCCACATGAGTTCTGGGAGGACAAAACATCCAAACTCCATTAGACATGCTATCCAAAGTGCACAACAATCACTGCACAACACATGCATGTATCAAAACAACACACTTTACTCCACAAATATGTACAATTAAAATTATAAATTTAAATAAATAAAAAGAGCCTCTCCAGCTTCTCATGGCAAGGGAGGGGTTTACTTCTTCTTAAAGAATTTCTGTGGAATGTTGTCTGCAACCAAGATGCATACAGACATTATTTGAGACTTTATGAAGCTCAGCTTGTTCCCAGAGCTAAGCTCAGCTTAGCTCTCAAAGGCTGTGGATCTAAATGGATATATTATCCTATAGATTCATTCAGACACAAAATATGACCACTGGTAGCTGGAAACTAGTATTTCCATAAAGAATATGTTCCAAGTCCTCCAGTGGATGTCTGAAACCACCGATAGTACTAAATCCTCTATATACCTTTTCCTACACACACACACGATGTATTTGGGTGCAGAAGGAGAGAGGGCAGTGCACATACTTAAGATGTACCAGCCACAGGCAACTAGGGAAGGAAGCCGTACCCACGGTCCTGATGTGAGAAGGACATACCTGTCCCTGAAGAAAAGGGAAGTACAGACACTAGCTCAGGGCACAGGGGTGGGTGTGAGAACCTTACCCAGGGAGGCTATAAGGGCCAAGTTCTCCAGCATCATGCTGCGGTACATGTGTCTGAGCCTCATCAAGGAAACTCTATTCTTCCTACAAGATGTACACAGCCACTTCTTCAAAGGTCACAGTGCTCTGCTAAGATGGGGACAGTTGAAACCCCAAACAGCCTCTCTTCCAAACACCCATAGATCTATTTCCCCACACATCTACACCATACCCACACTCCTACCAAGCTCCCCATCTCAAAGGAGAAACCAGATCTTGGTGCAAGTGGTGCTTTTTTCCCCTTATGGGCTCTCTGATTACAAGGTCCACCCATGAACAACAGAGGCAAATATCTAAGCTATGGACCCACTATATAGAAAAGCACCTGAGTGGGTGCAGAGCTTCTCCCCTGGCATGGCCAATGTCAGCTAAACCCAGGCTTAGGGCCATCAGGAATACTCCCTCTGCAAGTGCAAATCATTCTTCAGACTGCACATCCCTCCTATCAGGACACTACAGCCACACCCATGGCTACCACCACCTCATTGCCCCATAACATAGGTCTCTCCACATGTTATCTTGGTGGCATTCCTACTCTAGGGTTATGGGGATGGCCAACCACAAGACACTTAACACTGGACAGATGAGCACCACAGTAGTTTCTTTATTTTTTTACTTTTGGTGGCTGGCTGGTAGTAGAGATTTAACCCTGGTCCTTGGTGTTACCAGTACTACACTATAATCAACTGAGCTAACTGGCCAGCCCCCAGTACTTTCTTAATCAAATATACACACAGCCTGAGAGAGGAGGAGACCACACTCTACATAGAGCCCTGTGGGAGTTGCATTCAAGAAAAGAGTGAATGACCAGGGTTGATGGAATACAAGCTGTGTAAGATTAAGAAGGCAGAGTGGCCCCTTGTTCCTCAAGGAAGACACAATTTGCCTTTTTCAATAAGTAGAAGGTTGGTAAAGAACTGAAATCCCCTACAAAGGGCTAAGCAGGACC